>NC_048579.1:57960079-58260079 GCF_013265735.2 Oncorhynchus mykiss | reverse complement strand
TTAAGTGCTGTTATCTTTTAATTCTGTAGCGTCAAAACATGACGTGAGTGCTAGTCCTACAGTCTTAAAATAAATCAAAGCTTCATTATAGTTTGAGTAGCTTGACATGTTGTATGATGATGATAAAATCATCCAGTCACTGACATTAATTCAATCAAACTGGTCTAGATTGTTCCATGATATGATTCTAGAGTATATTTAAGTGTATTAATTACACAATGGAGCGACCAATGAGGTTTATATGAAGACTAAATGTTACAGTAACAGCATTATACAAGCAGGAAGTTGAGAGCTTCAGTAGGCCAGTAGGAGGTGCAGGAGGAGATAATCCGTCCTTTAATTCCTGAGCTCCACTCAATGTTGAAACTCATTCACAGAGAGTGTGTATCTAAGACAATGTCCATATCCACACGCAACTGTTAGACAGGGGGTCGGACATTACTTAAACATACTGTACATTTCCTCTAGTCTTGTAACAGCAGTAGCTAAGGATTCATGGCCAGACTAGCCAATTCATCAATGACGATTACATGATGTTACATGTTACATACATGATACATGATTACATGATGTTATCGTTTTCCAATGAAAGAAACTTAGAACCACAGGATAGTTCATCAACTTTTTGTGATTCTTTAATAACGCGTCCAAATATTATTCAACATCTCTTTTGAGTCGGAGGAGAATTTGGCAGTGTGCTCCAGTCCCTTTGAGCATGGTGAATTCAGGGGGGGGGGGGGGGGGAGAATTTGGCAACACGCCTCATTATTGCTCCATGGACCCGTGGCTCCGCCCCTTCACTTTCCCCAAAAGGATGAGGGGGAAAAGTCTGTGTCAGGAAAACAAACAAAGACACACGCAGCGCCACACTCCCGACCCTGGCAGCACGCCACCCACCTCACCACAAACCACAGCTCACACACGCACACACACACACACACACACACACACACACACACACACACACACACACACACACACACACACACACACACACACACACACACACACACACACACACACACACACACACACACACACACACACACACACACCTAAGTCCAATCACCTAGCACTGCTACACACGCACACGCACACACACAGATCCACAAAGATAAGTCCTCAAAGCCTCTAGTCATCTGTTATAACTGATCTGTACTGATAAGCTGACAAAGCCAAATTCTGTGTTATTATTGCCCAGCCTCTCCTTGACATTATGCCATTAATAAAGCCATTGTGGAGGGCCCTCTCTGTTCAGACACCATATAATAGACTCTTTGACAGATTCACTTTGCCGCTCTCTGCCTCTCTCCTTCTCTGCGCTCTTTGAAAACAGCGGCAGCTAACGTGCATATTCCACGCTGATGCTCATCAATAGGCTGGCTGTTTGTTTGTCCAGTCATTTGGCGGTAATGGTAAATACACAGAGGTATTCTAGATCAAAGGCTGAGCAAACAGCCGTTACATAAAGGCACTGTACCCTAGCGCACGGGCACACACACACACACACACACACCGACACACACACACAGATACACACATATACACACAGACACAGGCGCATGCGTGCAGACACACACACACATACACACACACCCTCTTTTCTAAGTGATTGGTCTCCCTTGCTCATTAATTGAGAAGCTATTCATTGCGGTGAAAACAACCGAGCAAACGACTGCAGTGGATTCCCCACCCAACTGAATAGAACGTTAATACACGGGAGGCTGAGTGGCGTCCGGGGGGCGGGGCTGAGGCGGTGCAGTCACAGGGCCGCCAGGTGTTCCCCATCAACACTGACATTCATCAGAGACCCTGGCAGAGTGAGTCACTGTTGCCAGCAGCACAGGTACAGCTACTGAGCAGCACTCCATGGGACAACAGCACACAATGGAGCTCCGAGTGGACACCAGTCTCCCTGCATGTACTTACAGTCATCCCTCTTGCATATCTATCCAAAACAATCATGCACTCAGTCAACACAGGCATTGTATGTTCCTAGCCTACTAGGAAAACAGTGAGGTTCAGACCTGACCCCGCTCTTATCTGTATGAAAACAATCATCACTCTGCTATTGCTTATACTTACTGTATACAATCTACGGTGTCTCTACTACTGTGATAACACAGATATGTACTTTTGATGGGAAACAGGGAGTGTGGCACAAACAGAGGCACTAGAGAAAGTGAATGTCTAGGGGTAGGAAGGATGGATGGAAGGATGGATGGATGGATAGATGGATGGATGGATGGATGGATGGATGGAAGGATGGATGGATGAATGGGGAAGTAAAAGAAGAAAGTGGGAGAAAAGTGCATGGAGGAAGAATGGAACGAGGGAGGGGTGCGTTGAGAGGCGTCTCTCTGGGAGTGCTTTGGCCAGTGGTCAGTGCCAGACGAGAGGGTGCCAATTAAGGCCAATTAGTGCCTTTCAGCCCCTAATGAGGGGACACGTTTCCACGTGTCTGAGCGAGGGGCAGCAGCCTGCACACACGTGCAAACACACACATACTGACACTCATTGTCACACAAATCCACAAAGACAAACAGAAAGTAACACCAGCAGACATAAACATGATGCTTGAACACGACTACTAAAAATATCAAATGAGCTGAGATCTGAGAAATAGTTGAAGCCAATACACACTTATGAAAGAGAAACAGTTCCCTCTCCCCACCACACACAAACACAAAAGCTCATCATTGGTAAAAACCTTCCTTTTGTTGTGTGGAAGGACAGCTGCAGGGTTCTTCCTCTCGGTTTATTACTGGCTGAACAGACCTGTCCAATCAGACAAGTGGCTGTGCACACAGGAGAAACCCTGACCTAGGGACCAGTCTGGAGGCCCCACCCCCTTAACCTTGAGGTGTACAGGCTCATTGTGGGACTTGCCAGGCTCGGTGCAGTGACAATGGGTGGCATGACAGAAATTTGACATTTGGGAGAAACTGAAGAATTTCAGGGTAAACTCCTGTTTACAAAGCAGCTAATGGAAATTGTGAAATCAATTGCTGTGCTCTGGACTAAAGGAACATTGTGTTGGGAAGAAAATAAACTTTTTATTTTAAAAAGTTGAGAGGCCGCAGTGTTGAGCGTAGATGCGTTTGTGTTTTGCTAACATGCTCCCTTATGAGGCAGTGGGCAGATCAATGTGTGTCGGTTGGCAGTTTGGGGTTTTAAATGTGTGAGGGTGGATGGATACACTGATACACTCACAGTCCTCAAACCTGGAGCGGCCCCTGTTGCGGCTGGGCTGGAGGGGCCCGCTGTCCTGGAGTCTGGAGTAGATGTTTAGCACCTTTGTCTTTCTCTCCTCCCTTTTTCGCTCCTTCTCCCTCATCCTGCGCTCCAGCCTCCCGGGCCTTCTCCTGGCCCCTGTGGAAGCCCAGCCTCGCTCCCCCCGATCAGGGCAACCAGGCTCCTCCTTCACTGGAACCCCCTGGTCTGGGCTGGGGCCTGGATGGGGACACAGAGATGGAGAATAATCTCATGGCATTGGGCAGATTTCAAAGCCCATCTGAGTCTGAGAGGTCATCATATTGCATTCATATCCCCATAAGCAGATCTATGAAACTAACACGGTTTATGGTTATGGTTTGGTACCTTCTTGTTTCTGGTGCTCATTCACTGGTTATTGTATTTTCATGATGCTGAGCCACTTAGTTTAATATTACTGTTGTGTGCCTAGTAGAGTTCCACAAAGCACTTTGAAAGTCAACATGCTAGGTGTTCTGCATTTGTGTACTTATATCTTGCTACTTAAGAAATCACTTTGCAACCACTTCTCCCCCCCCCCCCCCCCCCCCCACAAACACACGTTCACCTCTTTGTCCTCCCTAAACATCCCAGTCACATCACATCTCCACTCCTCTGTTCTTTACACATCCTAACTGAAAGAGGGACACTCCCTTCGGGAAACTTAACCACTCAGTCGATTTGGCACTGGCCACCAATTAGGAGTCCCATTATCTGCCAATGAAATGTCAGAATAATGCACTTCCAGGCCTGGAAGTGCAGGGACAACGAGTGCCATCAATGAAGACTCAAGGTACATCGAGGCTTGGATTGTGATTACAAGTTCCTTCTTTTTTTTTTAACTATTGTAGTCATTCTTTACCATAAGTGTTACTGGTGTTACCACATAAAACAAATGAGTTTCAGGCATTTCAGCATTAGGATAGTGTTAGTTAGACATTACAATCAGGAGAAAGCTTGACCAACAGAGTGATAGGGTTCAAATCTATCTTTCATCAAAAACGTCACAGGCTGTCATCATATATCATATATCGTGCTGAAAGGTCAGAGGTCAGCAGCTCAGATGGATATAGTCATGTCTCATTTGGCAATCCGTCTTCCACCACAGTGAACACAATCACATCTCTACTTCAGTTTCTGTGTCGGGCACCATTCTCAATAACAAAGGCTTTTGGGTAGTAAAATACTGTCCACTGATACAACATTTTATTTGTGTGCAACATCAATCATGTTTAGATGATTTATTTAAACGAAATTGGAAGGACCAAGGAGATGGATAATACAAATGATATCATACTGTATAGAATGCATGCCTTTACACCATGAAATTAGAAGGAACGGTGACAAAATGTTAGTTCAATTGCTATCTGAAATGATGCATTTGTGCAAGCGCTTTAACATCTTAGATGAACACATTTCATAATATATTTATGTTCATTATTGGACAAGACCAACTAGACTGGTCATTTTAAACATAGCAACTCTGAGACATGCTTGATACAAAGTAAAAGCTTCATGAATAATTTGGTACCTTCCTTTCTGAAAGCTCCTATTCTAACATGGCCTAATCCGTGAATGCTGGGGAGTGATTGCTGGTCAGTTCAAGCTGGAAACAAGACAGTGGCCTGCTTAGAAACCATCTAAAACACACAGACCAGGTTACCATACCAACAGAGCCATCTGAATCGTGGCAGATAGCTGGATTTGGCTGTGTGTAGCCAAGTCAAATCCCCTCCCTGATCTCAAAAGGCCACCGAAGACAAAAAAAAAATCACACACCACCCCCCCTCTGGCCAGCTCTGCCCCTGAACACAAAAATACACACACCGACTGCTCCTCCACACAGAAACACCCCAACATCCAGTCCACCAGGAAGAGGCAGGAAGGTTGGACTTGTATCTTGTTCTTTGTGTGTTTGAGAAAAGGATGAGCGTCAGTGAAACAATCAGTGCCATTCACCGATGCCACCCAGAGCCTCGACTCCTCTATCTGTCCAGGAGAAAGGCTGGAATAAAGGGAGGGGCGGAGGAAAAAGGCCAATCCGTCCAGATTATTATTCATGGGGAGGGATTGGCCTTTTCAGGTCTCCTTTATCGGCCGGTTCGTTTTCCAACACGTCATCCTCTCTATCAGCCGCTGACAAGTGCCAATCAAAGGGCCTGGATGAATCCAGGTTTGAAAAAGGGCAAGGAGGGAGAGAAAATGATGGTGGATTTTGGAGGAGACAATGGCCTCTGAGCCCACAGTGACAGTGGTTTAGAGACAATGGTGACACAGCTACATTGTCAGTGTGTGGTCCTCTGGGGGGGGGGTGGAGGAACACGACTAATCTCTACTCCAGTGTCTTTCCCTTCTCTTTCACCGGCCCTAATCTGTCCAGCTAGTGGCTCCCCGAAGCCTTCCGGAACAATCTACCAGGGTCAGTCCAGATTAGTCCTTTTTGTGGCCCCGGCTCATAACGATATTCACTTAGGGCGCTAACGTCTTCAGTTACAGCTGAATGCTAAACTCTGGGGTAAACACAGGAGTGACCGGGCAGAATTGAAACAGTCATGCATTTGTACCTATGAATGAATTATGACAGAGAGAGGGACAAAGACCTTATCAGAGAGCTCACTGGGGACAGACCACATAGCTTACTGACTTCTCTTATTGCATGATGTTTCTGACTGGGTAAGTCCTTGGCCTAAGTGTCATTGGCCTGTATTCTGCCTATTGGTTCATGCACAGGTGGACATTATTTGGAACAAGCCACAATATAAATCTATAAACCTGTTATAACAAATAACTGATACAACAGGGTCTGTCTTTCACATTTGTCGTATATTCTTTTGGATACATACTTTTAGGTCAAAGTCCTTTTTGGATTCGTAAATTCATACTGGAACGCCATGCTGTCACCCTACAATGCTGTCCCCATAGTGTCACATTGAGCCCTAACAGTTTCATTCTATGGACTACTTAGGGAGCTCTATTGAGAGTTATAACTGTGCCGTTCCTCCGCTTGGAAACCCAATTTCACCTAACCTATGGCCACACAAAGCCATCCCACACACTGGGCACATCTCAAAGGCTCGCTGAACCCGGGGCTGACCCCTCAGCGCCCTCCCCATGACCCTCTCCTGGGCTATGACCATGTCTTTGGACTCCCAGAGGTCATTGTGCAAGAACACACAGACAATCACCAAGGATACCTGGGATGACATCTTGTTTTTTATGTGACAAGTTTGTTCTCGCAGAGCTGCAGTAAATAAGACCGTGTTTTGGGGTTTCGGGATGTTTAGGTCTCCACCACAACAAACGGTTGTCTTATGTCCAATGAGCATTATGAGCGTTCCATTGCAGGCGTGTAAAATAGAGGTAATAATACAGTGGGAAAACTTTACTATCCCACATTAAGACATCTCACTAAAATGTCACTCACCCCTGTCATTTAAGGTGGTAAGGGCCTGGCTGGTTTGGTCACTTCCCTCGGACTCCTCCCCATCTGTAAGTTAACATAGATGTAGTCATGTGACACAGCTCCTGGTATCTGACCAGTGAGTGTAACCCACCAGTCGTGGTGTCCTGACATCAGACAACAATCAGTGGAGCCAAGAGGACATGTTACATGTTACTGTGCCCTTGGTCATAGTTAATGGCTAAGTACGGTGGCCTTCATGCACGGCCGCTGAATCACAGGTACGACCACTGGGTTTATAATGGTACTGTCACTGAGCCGCAACACGGCGAGCTACGGGCCATTAGGGCCAACATAACACAATGACTGATACAGGAGAGTCACTCAGCGTTAAAACACATGGCATGATCACAGGTGTGGTGAAATTGAGGTGGAGGAAGAACAAAAAAGACGAAGGAGAAAGTGATGAGAGGAAAGAGGGAAAAGGAGAAATTGAATGGGGAGAAAGTTTTAGCTCAAAAAGAGTGTCTCTGCTTCACCGAAGAGAGAGAAAATGTGAAGGGGGTAAACCCAATTGATCCTTCCTTTCTCTTCCCTTCCTGTGAAGCCTGTTTTCTCTGTGTTTCTGGTCCTACAGTACTTGCTCTCCCTTTGAACCCATTATTCATCAGTGTACACAAGACGGCCACACAGGAGAGGACCACTCTGCTCGCCAGCCGGCTCTACGGAGGATTATCAGGCTTAAATGTACCGGACGCAGAGAAACACGGCCAAACACAGCGGTGACAGTAAGAACACAATGGCTTTGAATAAGACCCGCTCTAGTATGGACAGAGGGGGCTTTTACAGAGACCAAACACTCATGTTAAGGACAGCCTCTTATAGGTATTGACTGATTAAAGATAGCTGTTAAGGGTTTCCTGAGCTGTATGCTTTGTTTCAGAGAGAAGGGTTGAATGCATAATATGCAGAGCAAGCTGAAGTACAACGATTAGGAAATCAAATCAATAAGGTTGTTAAGAGATCATGTTCCTTAAGTGTGGATGTGATAAGAGTTATACGATGCAGTACCACAGCAGGACTCGCATTGGGAACTGGTGGACCCGGATATGGTGCCTGATGGACTGGAATCACTGATCCATGACGATGGTGACCTAGAACCATCCTTGGTGTGGGACTGCTGAAAACACAAGCATAAAACCGCGACACGACGATCACATTATTCATTCTGACCTGTGTTCAAACCACATTGACCAATCAGGCATGACTATTACAAAAAAAAACACATTATAACCACATAATGCGTGCCAATCCCGTACCAGCACACTAGACTCTAAACCTGTGGTGTAGTAGTGGTCCAGTATGCAAATAGCCTAACGTGAATCATGCCCCGGGTACTCAGAACCCTTCATTGTGGTTAGACATAATCACAGGGGGCTTATAAGAAACATTGAGCCTTTCAGAGAGCAGAGGAAGCTCTCTCCTCCATCATAAAGAGGAGATGAATAGTCGACCGCGTGGAGCACCTGCATCCATTCCACTGCACCCCGGCACTCGCAGCGCTGCGTTTACCCCCTGACCCCTCACCCCTGACCCTGTCTGATCCATCCCACCAGCGGCGCATCCTCCAAAAGAGTCCCCCCTGTATAGAGCCACATCTAAGTGTGAGTGAGTGGTCCCCCCTTTGGATAGAGCAGTGGGCTGAGTGGAGCATGGTGTAAATAGGCTGTCTGCTCTTTCAGTGGTACAGTCACCCTACGGTGGCCTGTGACTGATTAACTACACACCTGCTGCACTGCACGCTTCTCTCACTGTTGTTATAGTGTGTTTCAATTATCAACAACAATTTGGCTGCTTGATACGGGATGGCAGTTACAAATTCACGCCAGTTCAAGTTTATACTGTAAATAGAGGTCTTTGTCTCAGTCAGTGTCTGTGTGTTTGTATAGTCTGTGTTTAAACAACAATGTACAATAGTCATTTAAGGAGACGGATGAAAGCCACAAGGGGGGGGGGGGGGGGGGGGGGGGTTGTTGTGAGGGGTAGTTTAGGGGAGGGCCTACAGGAACTCACCATTGTGTGCTCACCCTGTCCCTGGACTTTGCCTGTGGCGACACACCTCTCAGACACACTGCCGTCTCCACAGCTGCCAGTTGTGAGGGGCTGCAGGACGCCTGACAACAACACACACACACACACATCCATGCAGGCACGCACACACACATCCATGCAGGCACGCACACACACATCCATGCAGGCACGCACACACACATCCATGCAGGCACGCACACACACATCAATTTGAAGAAACATACTAGATAGATCTTGTGTGCGCGTGCCAGCGTGCCCGATGTACACGCTTGCGCGTGTGGTTTCCTTTGTGTTTGAGTGCATGCACCGATATGAGTAATACCATGTATTAGTCAAAAGTATGGTTCCTAATCTCTCTGCAAATGCTGATATAAAAAGAGGGGGGGAAAAAACATTGAGGAGCACCTGTCTCGCAGAAGCATGCCAGGTGCAAACACAGAATGGGAAAACATTGTTCTGGAGACACACCTAGGAGGACAGACAGACAGACTAGCTCTCCAGGCAGGCCACAGTGATACGTCACCGAGTGAAGAGGATTTAGTTTGATTCAATGACTGTATTCAAGGCCATTGCCAATTCAGAGGAGAATCATCACACTGAGCAATAGTATTGTCAATGTCATGGAAAACAAGTTAGTTATACATATTTTGTTTGCCTATAAAACTACAATATGATGTGCTTATTTCCAATAGTTTGCTCATCGACCACTTGTGTTCCTTTTACCAATTTACAGGACGTTTGGTCAACTTTCTATGCCATTTCTTGCATCACCCAGAGTGATATGCGCGTGCCGCACAGACACAATCACATCCAGATTGTGCCATTGTTAAACGAGATACTTTTGTGTGTCTGGGCTGAGGTCTCCAGGTTAATGGTAAATGCGAAGCGGTTTGATCTTTATTAATATGGCATATCATATCCCAATAAAAATGCTCTGCCAAAGCCAGAAATGAACCTCTATATCTTTATGGCCTTTCAGTTAAGAGCCTGCAGCAGCATGCCTGGGAGCAGATGAGAGGCGGTTCACACTGTAAAGACATTACTCTCAAGGCCGGCCAACGAACGGCAGGCACACACCCATAACGCTGCTTGGTATTCCCCTGTCCAGCCTATTCTACAGAATACTCCCCTGTCTGGATTTTCCCTGTTGTGAAATCAACGGTTTTTCTGTTTCTATCAAAGGTCATAGCCTGGCTCATTGTAACTGATGTTACAGAAACTGTCGAAGGAGTGAGTTTTCATCTAATCTTATTGAGACAATGTCTCAAACACAGTGTGTATATAAAAGACATGTGTCAGTCCAGTCACATTCACTGACACGCAAATAAATCACAGACTGGGTTGGGTGTTGAGTTGTAAATCAGGGATACCTGTAGTATACAGCGTTGGACTAAGAGATCTTCTGGCTCGGAGCACCGCTGTGTGGCCTGTTGTTCCGTCTTGTGTTGGGGAGTACATGTCCTGACCAGCGAGCCAGTGGGGCTCCACAGGGTCCGACCGGTCCAGGAGCAGGAGCTGCACACGGGACAGGGAGCCCAGGTCCCCTGAGTCACAGCCCACTGTCAGAGCAGCCAGGCCTGGGGACATCTCTGCAGAGGTGGCATACAGTATACAGGACAACTGAAGCATTATGTGAAACAACAGATCCAACAGATCCAGAACTAAAGCATTAAAAATGGACTAATGGAGTCCATGGCATTAGTCAGTCCATGTCTCTTACAACACCAGGGTTGTGGGTTCGCATCCCACAGGGGATCAGCATGAAAATGTATGTACGTGCTCTGGATAAGAGTGTCTGCAAAATGTCAAGAAAGACATTTCTTGACATTTTTGCAGACACTCTTATCCAGAGCACGTACATACATTTTCATGCTGATCCCCTGTGGGATGCGAACCCACAACCCTGGTGTTGTAAGAGACATGCTCTACCAACTGAGCTACAAGGGACTTAACAAACAATACATTAGTCAGGAACAGAGTGACCACCTTCTCTGATTACCTGTGTGCAGGGGGTTATCACAGGGACCCCTGGATAACCAGGGATAGGCCAGAGATAGCCTCTCTGAACCAGATTAGAGGTAGAGGAAATAGTCCTGCTGTATGGATCAGTGAGGTGTGTGTGTAAATATGACTGACATCCCTCCAGCTCCACCCCCCCAGTCCTAGGCTCCAAAGTTCTCTGTCACGGCCAATTAAAAGGGGATCAGTAACAGTGTGGGCTCCCTGCCCATGCAAATCCTCGGCCCACGCCGTCCAGGCAGAGAGCAGGGTGTGGAGCTGCTGTTCCCTGGGAGGGGATTTCACACAGCTGCTGGGCTGGAGCTGCCTCATATCACGCTCCGCTGCAAGTCAACCCTGCTTCTCCTCTCAATGCAATCTCAGTCCCACCATCTCACAGCCATAGTGGAATGCATTGTGTTTTATAGCGCTTAAAAAGTATCACATCTGGATAGTTTTCTAGTTGTTAAGTACAGTACAGCTTTTTTTTACAGTATGTCCTTTGAGCGACTAACTTTTAGAGACTTTGAGCGACTTGAAATGAATTCTGCCTAGATCAGGGGAAGACAACCCTGTTCCTGGAGTGATGCAGGTACTGCAGGATGACGTTCCAACTAGGCACCACACCTGACCAACCCAGCTAATTCCTCAGTTCAGTGATTCCCTACATTCAACACACCTGGTCTTACAGGTCAGTTAAATCAAAAACATGACGTGCCTGTGGACCTCTAGGACCAGGGTTGCCTACCCCTATCATAGGGAAGGCTCCTGCCTCTACAATGTGTTGCGTGTGTCTCTGGGTGTGTTTCTGTTTGTCAGGTAAACCCCTTCAGGTGAGGAAAAAAGAACTGACTGTCTGATTGATTAAGGAGTTGTGGTGAAGGAAGTCCCGTGGTGAAACACATTGTGATGACACACTTTCAGTTAGGCTGGGAGTTAACCCCCTCATTAGCCATGACAATGCAACCTATTGTAAAGACACACTGTTACAGATAACAAGGGTCTAACCCAGTGATTAAAGTGTTAACTAGCTATACTGCCACCCAGACGGAGAGTGGAGAGTGGACATACACATTTAGATGCCTGTGAGTCAGTAGCAAAGTTTAAGTCAGTTATACATGTATTTGCTTTCCAGGCTCTATACTGATAATAGATGTCTATATTTGTCAATTGAGGAAGATGTTACACCACTGACATGATCCCACCACATCCTCAGGGCAAAGGTCATGGAGGTCAGACGGAGGTTCAGGTCAAGCGAGCAGGTTAAACATCCTAAACACCTTGTCAGGGATTAGAGGGGATGAGAGAAGCTTGGGGAAGTCCTCAGTGAGTGAGAAAATCACTGTCTGCGTTGGGTCATGTTCCACTTCACAGCTCACTGAACTGACCAACCTCAGGAGACACACACACAGACACACACGCATTTACTGTACACACACAAAGACGTGACACACTGTTCCACAACAGAGCGCTGAGATACACACATCACCGTCACACCCCAGGCCATTACATTAGAGAGGCTGAGAAAGGAGTGCATGTCTCATTAATGGTGTTCAGACAAATATGGCCACAACAACAACAAATAGGAAAAACACAATCAGGTGCCGTGACCTTTGCATTGACATAACTGTCTAAATAATGCAATTGAATTGTAAAACCATGGACTGCCCAGGTAGAAACAACTCTAAACATCAGGTACATTCCACAAGTAGCTGGTTAAGCATTCACTTGCTCCCAAAAAAATAAACGGTTAATTCACCAACTTTGATACAAAGTAAGTAAGTAAGCCAACGGCATACAACAAAGCTCTTCTTTTCCAAGTGTCTACAGTCAGAGGAGCACATGTTTGACATAAATATAGAGCACGTTTCTGATGTCATCTTTGTGTAGACCCTTGACAGGTGTGACATCAGTGGTATTTTATACGATCTGCTGGACATAATGTGGGTGTACAGGACCTGTACCAGGTGGGCTGCAGTCTGCTGGGCTGAGTGGCTGGTCTAGGGACAGACAGGAGCCGGTCCGCGGGGCGATGGCCTCCAGTTCATCAAACACATGGGACTGGCTAGAGCTGACCTGAGAACAGCGGGACCAGGAGGACACTGTGTCACTGCCACCTGAAACAGCACAAGCAGGTTGGGCATATCACATAGAGAACATACTACTGTACTGTGTTACATGATGCAATAGAAATGGAGTATTGGGTTAGAAATAGAGGATCCGTTCCGAGCAGAACCCCTATTTATTTATTTACAGTGTCCCGACCAGCATAATAAAGTTCTGAACCGGTTCGAACCCCTAAAAAGTTCATTTTCGTTCTTTTTTTACCCTGTGAAATCAACATCGTTCTTTCATTTAGTCCACCAAGAAACGTGGGTAGAGCAGCTTGCTTTAGAACGTGTAAGCTAGTTGTATACATGTTTGAGAACAAATAAGTGCAGGCGAGAGATGTGACTGAAATTTCACGGGTGGGGAGAGAGCAAGAGAGAGGGGTGGACGTGGAGGGGGCTTGGCTTGAAGTGCTGTGCATCATGACATGATGTGAATTGGAATATGTTTATGCTATTACTAGCATCATGACTTCACTGAATTACAGAATTACAATACATATTAGACATTAGGGGGAAAAAATGTGATCAAAAATGTACATTATTACATTATTAACTGGTTCAAGATTTAAAAGTAACGGTTCTGTTCTGCAACACTAGAGATCACTTTCTTTCCCGGTTCTGTTTCCATTCCTCTAAAAGAAAAATGGGTTCTCACTGCTCCCTGAACTGGTTCCAACACCTGGTTGTAACTCAAGTAGTGCCTGACTGCCTGTCCCCTCTAGGCTTCACAGAGACGGCTCGGTATCATACCCATGCACACACAACAAACACACACTTCACCCAGACACCCAACAAACTCCCACTCCTTCTTGCCCTGAGCCAGTGTCATCAACCCTCCACCCCCACCACCAAACCAGGACCTCCACGGGAGAGGATACCCCCCCAGGTGGAGTCTGTGTCAGCCTACACAGAGCCAGTCAGACCCTGGGGCTACGGGAGATGGTACTAAACACACAGGAGCAATGCTCTCCCTCTAAGCCCTCATTACCACATACCTCACTCACAGGACAGGCCAAACGTCCGCCCTTAAATCACTCATTACTTGACTCTTCTCAAAACAGCCAAAACACACCTGTTTTATTTGCCTTTTTTTGTAACGGTAACTGAAAATGGTGTGCTGAGGGTTTCTGTCACGATGACAGCCTTAGAGAATGAGCTCTTCTTCTTTCGTATGGACATGTAAAACAGATAGCAGACACACATAATATATACACACGCAAATAAAGAACACACAAACTCAGCTCCTTTACGTCTGACGGCACGCACGCACACACACACACACACACACGCACACGCACACGCACACGCACACGCACACGCACACACACACACACACACACACACACACACACACACACACACACACACACACACACACACACACACACACACACACCATTGTGCATTCCAGTGCCTCGGCTCTCTACTCAGAGAGACAATGGAGGGACTTGACTTGACACTTTAAAGCATATTGCTGCTGTCAAGTCAGCCGTCATTCTGAGGAGTGCTACGGAGTCGGGACTGTGGTGTTGGTGGATAGGGGGGCGTAGGGGCAAGGCCAGGCAGGGCAGGAAGGAGTCAGCCAAGACAAGGTTCCTCTGTGTCCCCATGTACCCCCCCTGTCCCCCCACTCTGGCCACACCGTGGGGCTGAAAGGCTGGGTGGTGTCCTGGGTCTGGGTGGTGGAGAGGCCAGGCCAGGGCACCACAATAGGCCAGCGTCCCGCTCCATTGTCAAGGACAGTTACACTCTGGAGATGATGCTCAATGAGGGGTCGCCTTGGGGTCACCCTCTGATTGTTGGGCCCTGGCGTGGGGACCTGAAAGGGAGCTGAGGGGAGCACACAAAGAGAGGACCCCATCTGAAAAGGACTGCAGAGGGGTGAGGGGTTCCTGCACACCAAATACACCCACACACTGCACACACACACACATGAGAGGGATCATTAGCCTGTATAACACTCTGCCCAAGACATTGACATCCCCAACTATGGGAATGAAATTGAGCAAATTGAGCAACATTTCTATTGTGTTCTCACATACATTACAGCGTCAATATTTTAATATGGAAAAAATAACAAACTTCATCTTATATATTGCTTGCATATTGAATATAAACTCAGCAAAAAAGAAACGTCCTCTCATTGTCAACTGTGTTTATTTTCAGAAAACTTAACGTGTAAATATTTGTATGAACATAACAAGATTCAACAACTGAGACATAAACAAGTTCCACAGACGTGACTAACATAAATGGAATAATGTGTCCCTAAACAAAGGGGGGGTCAAAATCAAAGTAACAGTGTGGTCACCAGCTGCATTAAGTACTGAAGTGCATGTCCTCCTCATGAACTGCACCAGATTTCCCAGTTCTTGCTGTGAGATGTTACCCCACTCTTCCACCAAGGCACCTGCAAGTTCCTGGACATTTCTAGGGGGAATGGCCCTAGCCATCACCCTCCGATCCAACAGGTCCCAGATGTGCTGGGCTCTTCACTGGCCATGGCAGAACACTGACATTCCTGTCTTGCAGGAAATCACACACAGAACGAGCAGTATGGCTGGTGGCATTGTTATGCTGGAGGGTCATGTCAGGATGAGCCTGCAGGAAGGGTACCACATGAGGGAGGAGGATGTCTTCCCTGTAACGCACAGCGTTGAGATTGCCTGCAATGACAACAAGCTCAGTCCGATGATGCTGTAACACACCGCCCCAGACCATGACGGACCCTCCACTTCCAAATCTATCCCGCTCCAGAGTGCAGACCTCGGCGTAACGCTCATTCCTTTGACGATAAACGCGAATCCGACCATCACCCCTGGTGAGACAAAACCTCGACAAGTCAGTGAAGAGCACTTTTTTGCCAGTCCTGTCTGGTCCAGCGACGGTGGGTTTGTGCCCATAGGCGACTTTGTTGCCGGTGATGTCTGGTGAGGACCTGCCTTACAACAAGCCTACAAGCCCTCAGTCCAGCCTCTGTCAGTTTATTGGGGACAGTCTGAGCACTGATGGAGGGATTGTGCATTCATGGTGTAACTCGGGCAGTTGTTGTTGCCATCCTGTACCTGTACTGCAGGTGTGATGTTCGGATGTACCGATCCTGTGCAGGTGTTGTTACAAGTGGTCTGCCGCTGTGAGGACGATCAGCTGTCCGTCCTGTCTTCCTGTAGCGCTGTCTTAGGCGTTTTTTACAAATTATCTTTGAAAGACAGGGTCCTGAAAAAGGGACTTTTCTTTTTTTGCTGAGTTTAGAATTGTAGAATGTTGAAATGTTTTCACCAAAACCTGGGTCTGTCTACATCTGTGTGAAATATTGTTATTTTATAATTAATTGAATTTAACCTTTCATTTAACTAGGCAAGTCAGTTAAGAACAAATTCTTATTCTACATTTATTTCTGTGTGAAATAAATGAACCAGTGACTTGCTCTGCAACTGCCCCGTAGAGAACAGTGTGCCACCATATAGCTGTATCTCCTCCATAGAGAACAATGTGCCACCATATAGCTGTATCTCCTCCATAGAGAACATTGTGCCACCACCATATAGCTGTATCTCCCCATAGAGAACAATGTGCCACCACCATATAGCTGTATCTCCCCATAGAGAACAGCATGCCACCATATAGCTGTATCTCCCCATAGAGAACAGCATGCCACCATATAGCTGTATCTCCCCATAGAGAACAGCATGCCACCATATAGCTGTATCTCCTCCATAGAGAACAATGTGCCACCATCGTATAGCTGTATCTCCTCCATAGAGAACAATGTGCCACCACCATATAGCTGTATCTCCCCATAGAGAACAGCATGCCACCATATAGCTGTATCTCCTCCATAGAGAACAATGTGCCACCACCATATAGCTGTATCTCCCCATAGAGAACAGCATGCCACCATATAGCTGTATCTCCTCCAGAGAGAACAATGTGCCACCACCATATAGCTGTATCTCCCCATAGAGAACAGCATGCCACCATATAGCTGTATCTCCCCATAGAGAACAGCATGCCACCATATAGCTGTATCTCCCCATAGAGAACAGCATGCCACCATATAGCTGTATCTCCCCATAGAGAACAGCATGCCACCATATAGCTGTATCTCCCCATAGAGAACAGCATGCCACCATATAGCTGTATCTCCCCATAGAGAACAGCATGCCACCATATAGCTGTATCTCCCCATAGAGAACAGCATGCCACCATATAGCTGTATCTCCCCATAGAGAACAGCATGCCACCATATAGCTGTATCTCCCCATAGAGAACAGCATGCCACCATATAGCTGTATCTCCCCATAGAGAACAGCATGCCACCATATAGCTGTATCTCCCCATAGAGAACAGCATGCCACCATATAGCTGTATCTCCCCATAGAGAACAGCATGCCACCATATAGCTGTATCTCCCCATAGAGAACAGCATGCCACCATGTAGAACTGTAGCTATCTATGATAGAGAAATGGTCACAATGTATATGTAAAAGCAATAATTGATGATATTTCTCTGTCTGCTTTTGTATGTTCTGTATAAAATGTACATCAAAAAAATTGTACAAGGTACCGATTTATAGATTTGTGATGTTTTCTTTCTTGATCATGTGACCAATGCTATTATAGAAGCCAGGTGTGTGTGCCGACTATTTACAGTGAGGAAAGGCCTAAGGCCGGGAATGTTTGTGTTTTATTTTCATCTTTCATTTATGCACTTGATTGATTTTTGGGGCACCATGATGTTCTAATAAACATATTTATGTAACATTCAAGCCTCAGTTTTGGATGTATTCCTTTTTCCAACAGTGTGCTGGTCAAACTCTCTTTCAGTGTTATTTTGACTCCTACGCACCTGGAACCGATACTAATCAGTAGAAAGGACCTTAGAAGAGCGCAGACGGCTTCTCATCACTGTTAGAGAATGAAAATCCCGACACAATTTCCCAATTGTTTGCTCTCTTTTCATAGTCTTTCATAAAGCCCCCCATAAAAGTCAGATGTCAGTGGCCCCGTCCTTTATCTCTATTCTAAACGGTAAATTAGCTGCAACGGAAAGCCGCTATATTCTATTGTGGACCGTAGCTCTGACTGTTTCCCCTGTCAGCGTGCGGTGGTCAGTGTGGATTTATGACCATCGGCTACACGTCTCCCTTTCAGCGACCGGGAGAATGGAGAGAGCGCGGGGAAGCCGCGGCTGAGTGGGGACGGCACACGATGCAGGGAACCCCCCACTCCCTCCTATTGTGAAGGGGCCTCGCGCGCCTTTGAACTGGGAATCAAACGGTACCAGCTCTTCATCAAAAAGAGTCCTCTTTCCATTGCTGCTTTAAAGGGGAAAGAAAAGCTTTCTGCGTTATTTATTATGAGGGGAAACAAAACAGGGCTGACAGCAGAACCTCACAATGCAGAGCGGCGATGGGGACAGGAGCATCTGATCTGAGGAGGGAGGCTTTGAGATCCTCTGTTGTCTGTTGGCTGCCGTCTCTTTGTACCAGGGAAGATGTCCAGCCATGTTGTGGACAATCAGCCCCGTGGCGCTAGGTAAGGGGCACCAGTGCAGACTGCTGATGGGCGGGAGGGAGGCTGGGAAGGAGGCGGGGAGGGAGGCTGGGAAGGATACTGTGAAAGGCCCATATGGGACAGGCAGAGATCATTACTCACCTCTGACAGGAGAGATGGGGGGAAGGACGGACCAGCGGTGTGATGTCCAGTCCTGACTCTCCACCACCACAGGAGATGAGGTCAAACCTGACCCTAACCCTGACCCTGGTCGAGTAGTTATCCTGCACTGTGGGCTGGGGCAGGACTGCCAGGTGTCTGAGGGGAAAGCTAGGGTTGTATGGTCAGGGTTGGGGTCCAGGGATGGGTCTGAGTAGGGTGGGAGGACATGGCCTGGCTGGGGCTCCGTGGTGGTCCAGTCAGGTGGGCAGTGTTGGGCCTGGTGAGGGAGGGGATGGTGTTGAGGTTGGTGAGGGGCTGGGTTTGGGGGCTGGTGTGCTGGGGGGTCCTGTGGGGTGCAGGAGGCCAGAGCAGACAGGGACATGGAAGAGGAGCCATGCTGGGAGAGAGGAGAGCCACCCTCTGAGTCCAGGTCACTCAGATTCGCTGTAAAAATAAAAAAGGATATATGGAATAATTATCCTTCCATTTGACATGATAGGAAAGCAAGCCTTGGCTACAACTAAACATTCAAGTATGTGTACAAAATCACAGAATATTTAAGGATTTTGATCACCCACAGTACCGTTCAAAGGTTTGCAAAGAAAAAGCCACATCTCAGATTGGCCAATAAAAAGAAAAGATTAAGATGGGCAAAAGAACACAGACACTGGACAGAGGAACTCTGTCTAGAAGGCCAGCATGCCAGAGTTGCCTCTTCACTGTTGACGTTGAGACTGGTGTTTTGCGGGTACTATTTAATGAAGCTGCCAGTTGAGGACTTGTGAGGCGTCTATTTCGCAAACTAGACATTCTAATGTACTTTTCATCTTGCTCAGTTGTGCACCGGGGCCTCCCACTCCTCTTTATTCTGTATTCTGGTTAGAGCCAGTTTGCTCTGTTCTGTGAAGGGAGTAGTACACAGCAATGTATGAGATCTTCAGTTTCTTGGCAATTTCTCGCATGGAATAGCCTTCATTTCTCAGAACAAGAATAGGCTGACGAGTTTCAGAAGAAAGTTCTTTGTTTCTAGCCACTTTGAGCCTTCGAACCCACAAATGCTGATCTCCAGATACTCAACTAGTCTAAAGAAGGCCCGTTTTATTGCTTCTTTAATCCGAACAGTTTTCACTAAAGAAGGCCAGTTTTATTGCTTCTTTAATCCTAACAGTTTTCAGCTGTTCTAACATAATTGCAAAAGGGTTTTCTAATGATCAATTAGTCTTTTAAAATGATCAACTTGGATTAGCTAACACAACGTGCCATTCGAACACAGAAGTGATGGTCTCTGATAATGTAAATATTCCATTAAAAATAAGCTGTTTCCAGCTGCAACATTAATTTACATCATTAACAATGTCTACACTGTATTTCTGATAAATTTGATGCTCATTTTAATGCACAAAAAAATGTGCTTTTCTTTAAAAAACAAAGACATTTCTAAGTGACCCCAAACTTTTGAACGGTAGTGTACAACAGTTACAGTAATTATGAATTTCTACATTTATGAAACAACTAATAGCCCATGGGGCATGCAACAGCTTTGAATACATTTCACTTCAATTGTCTCAAAGCAGCGTAGGTACAATACCACATAGAGGACTGCTCCGGCCACTACCCAGGTCTGTGCTTCGGCTGAACTGGCTGGATGGTGGGCGGCTAAAGTCTGAGAGAGAACCCTCACAGACACTAGGGATTGGAGAAACTGAGGGGTCTATGTCCTCAGGAACAGAATTGGGCTCCTGGTCTGGCCTTGGAGGGCGGAAGGCCCCTGAGGAAGCCGAAGTGCCTTCATCCATCTCTTTAACACCATCCTCTGTTTCCTTCTCTCCTTTCTGAGTATGGACATGAGGTAGGGCTGATGATGGAGCAGGGTTGTATCCAGTCCCCTGCTGCCCAGAGTCAGTGACAGTAGAGGATGTTGGACTTGGACAGACTGAGAGCTCAGGGGAGGCTCTGCTGGGAGAGGGGGAGACTGGCACTGGTACACAGGGAACAACAACAGCTAAGCGCCTCCCTCTGGTGGTGCTGCAGTGCTGCAGGCTCCTGGAGTCTGCAATAGACAGGGTAAATACATAATTTAATTCAAGCAGATATGACCGGGGGGGGGGGGGGGGGGGGGGGGGGTATGTTTTCCTCTCCTGTAATTCAATACAGATTTTGATTAGTCTAATTTACGATGATACTGTCTTGTCAGAGACTGTCTCAACCTAGGCAAGGTGTGTGCTGGGGACACAAGCTTTTAACTCTTGGCATTGGGCATTGTTCAGTTTTGACAAAGAAAGGTGGTGAATAGTTAACATGTGGTGTCCTCAGAGAGGGTAATCTATAAATGGTATTCATCATCTTTTACAGCTCAAAGGCGTCTCTGCCAATAGCTGCCAGTGACATTTTCTTCCCCACTTTAGTGAGGCCCGGAGCAAACACTGTTTTCCCTGCTGTGTGGGTCAGTGTTCTAACAAAGACTGAAGAAACCCCATCCTGTTGGACCAGCTGCCCAATTCCCATCTTAATATTATATATTCAGAATGCCACCCAGTACTGGAGGCAGGGCTATTTATAAAAACTTGATTCATCATGATTTGTCATTCATTTGACATTATTCCACCCACATATCAATTAACTGATCCAAATCGTACGTCTTGGCAGCTTATCCTCCTTTCCTGAGAGCAGCATTAGAATATCCTGATTAAGATGTCTGTATCTCCTAGAAGACATCTGTTATACCTCTACTCTGTCACACTCCTCTCCTCCTGCACCTGAATCTGAACTTCACACTACCTGGGAACTCTCTCCTCAGCCACTCTCTCTCTTCTCCACAAACATCAGCTCCAGCCGACACCAGCCCTCTTCCTTCTCCCCTCTCTCTATTCTTCTTCTGTGCCTATGCACACTCCTCTTTTCTCTGTGGTGCGGGGGGGGGGGGGGGGGGGGGGGGGTGAGACAATGCACTCTTGTTTCCTGGGGGTCTGTGTGACAGAGAGGAGTCAGCGGTAGCAGGGGGATACAGAGAGCTGCACTGGAGGAGAGCACATTTCTGCACTATTCTCCTCTCACAATGCCCTGCACTTCCCATCTGTTACACACACATGAAGTGCGTGTGTGTATGTGTGTGTGTGTGTGTGTGTGTGTCTGCCTGTATATGAATGACATGTGTCAGGGGCACACAGCTACACACACCCCCTCCCGCTAATACCGCACAGCGCGTTTCCCTCAGGGACCAGGGTCAGGGACGATTGTGTTGAAGCCGACCACCATATGGTAGAATAATTGGTTTTTAGAACCCGGTTCCAGAGCAGAGAAATACCCCAATCCCCCTGGTTCCCCCTTGGCTCCTCACACTCGTCTCAAAGCCGTGTGCTGTAGTGTGGCTATGGGGGGGGGGGGGGGGGGGGTCGACAAATGCCTTCACATCAGAGGCAGGGCTCTGAAAGGAGCGGCAGGTATGCTGGCACAGCCTTTCATTGGCTAACACCCTAGCAGAGGACCACCAGGAGGGCGGCGCTATGGACACTTCCTCCCCAGAGCAGAAAGAGAGGGATTAGGCCTTAACAAAGTGGGCCGAGGGACGGATTAAGGACTAACGAAGGCCCAGGTGGTTACCTCCACTGCTCTAACACAGAGACCTAGTTCCCTAATGAGCAACGGTGTGGGGTCAAAAGCAACAATGCCCTATGATACCACAAGGTTATCTGTCTCTGAAGATGAAGTAAACAATACATACTTTATTCATCACTGAGGGAGAATTGTGGGATTAATAAACAATTTCTTATATTGTATGTTGTTGTTGTACAGTATATTGTATTGTCTAAGCAGCAGGAAGACTTTTGCTGTGGCTCACCTGCACATGAATGCATCTTCAGGCCGCCAAGGGCGTGTCTTTGTTGTGTCAATTCCTGGCGAGGAGGACGTGGCCTGGGGTTACTGGATAGGAGACGTGGGGGTCTGAGGTCTGCAGGGCAGGCCTTCATGTGAACCAGGAAACGAGGACACAGAGAAGGACGTCCATCACGGACAGTGTGGTCCTGAAAGGGACATCAAAACATAGTGTGGTCCTGAAAGGGACATCAAAACATAGTATGGTCCTGAAAGGGACATCAAAACATAGTGTGGTCCTGAAAGGGACATCAAAACATAGTGTGGTCCTGAAAGGGACATCAAAAACATAGTGTGGTCCTGAAAGGGACAACAAAAACATAGTGTGGTCCTGAAAGGGACATCAAAAACATAGTGTGGTCCTGAAAGGGACAACAAAAACATAGTGAGGTCCTGAAGGGGACATCAAAACATAGTGAGGTCCTGAAAGGGACATCAAAAACATAGTGTGGGGCAGGGAGAGAGAGAGAGAAAGATCAGATGTATCCTGTTTTCGATCAATCAAATAAAATCCCAGTTTCCAAATACTGTAAATAAAGCAACATCAAGTCATTCTCCACATGCAACGTGAAGGAGAATCACAGAGAGAATCAAACACAATTCATATAATGCACGTCATCTTCAGTGCCCCCTTGTGTCTGAAGATCAGATCTCAGGCTACATACATTCTCAACACAGCAGGAGAAAGCTTCAACCTCTCCCTGCCTTTTTTAACAGCTTTCTTGACAACACACCCACCCACCCACCCAGCCACCCACACACACACCCAGCCACCCACACACACACCCAGCCACCCACACACACACCCAGCCACCCACACACACACACAGTCACCCACACACACACCCAGCCACCCACACCCACACCCAGCCACCCACCCACACACACACTTCTGTGAGGATGATAAATATTCTTTGAGCACACAGGACATGGTCCTATTGCTATTTAAACAAGGGTCGTGCTGAGATAAAAGCAGGCGGGACGGTCAATACTAACTTGTGGGGGGGTGGGGCTGCACACGCCAGGCTACCCGCTGCACGCCAGCCAGGGGAAATTACTCAGCCCACAGACTCAGTGCCAGGGACTAATTCACTCCCTCTCTGGCCTTTAGAGAACAAACACCAAAATGTAATAAAATACCCACTGACACACACACACACACACACACACACGGAGAGAGGGCATTTATTTGTCTTGGATTCCCGGCTACATCTGAGACACCTAAACAAAGTTCACCTCGTCTTTCATCTATCCCTTAACCCTAAACACACATGCACATAAACACACAACCACAGAAGCAGGCATGAACGCACACACACACACACACACACACACACACACACACACACACACACACACACACACACACACACACACACACACACACACACACACACACACACACATACACCAGGGAGTCTGTGGAGATGAGCCCTCAGTACCCCTCAGACACAGAGAAAGGGAGGCTTACTGTCTGTGACTCATGTGACTCACACAGGGAGGATCAGCCTTAAATCCCTCCACCATCTACACTCATTCCCTCTCCTCTGAGGGTTTACACATTTGCATTCTTGTGAAGAAAAGAGGAAGAAGTGAGGAAGAAGAACAAGAGAACAAAGGTCCTGGAGCATGCCCTCCTCCTCACTCCTCTTCCTCACTCCCTCCATCTCTCCACACTCCCGCCCACTGAAGAGCTTTATAAGGTGAGAAGGGTGTCATCCAGCCCACAACCTGTCAGACCGTCAGAGGGCAGGTCTCAACATGCCCTTTATGGCAGGACCCTGCCATTACAACCCCACATACACACACATACACACACACACACACATACACACACATACCTTACCTTCTAAGTCCCGCTTGAACTACCCCCAAAGCAAGTAGTTGTCCTGGTCTCTTAATTGGGTAACAGATACACACAACTGTACACACATTTTTCACACCTGTATAACTAGAATGATTTTACTCAACCATGATGAGGTTCACTCAGTGTTGGTATTTGAAGCAGCCTCCCACTCTTACACACCCACTCTGACACACCCACTCTGACACACCCTGACGGCTCACTCCATCCTGATTGATCTTCTTGGAGCAACAGAGTAGAGCCTATGACTACACCTAGGAGTCCTCTGGGCTCCTGCAGGGCCTACACCTAGGAGTCCTCTGGGCTCCTGCAGGGCCCCAGGAAACAGCCTGACCAGGCAGCCCACACGCCGGCCTCACACAGAACAACCCAAAGCCAGCCCTGGCTAATGTCATTACGGCCTGTTTGTGGTCAACAGCTCCCTGATGGGGATGTACAAGCACTGGAAGATGAATGTAGGAAGTCTATTAGTCAGAGTCCCAGATGGCCTGCAGAGGAGAGGCCGGCGTGCGCTCTCGACCCCTCCAAACACACACACGCTAACACACACGCTTACACACAGGCTCACACTCACTTAATTGCACTTTTTCTGAGTGAACTCACTGACAAGGAGACGACTCGAGGCGAAACAGAAGTGTGTTTCTGTCTAGAGGAGGAACAGAGAATTCCTCACAGAGAGCCTGGCGTATAAGAAAGCCAGGCTTAGGCTCTAACAAGGTTAAACCCATGAAAAAAAGTGACTTTTTAAATGATGGAGATTTGTGTTTCTGCGGGGTGTAATTAGCTTTGCTCTGGTAGAGGAGAAGTTTGGGGTGGGGGAGGTTTGTGGGGGGCAGAGGGGGGATGACAGTGGAGCGCATTGTGGAGTCCAGCGGATTCAGCGGAGTAAATCTGATTATCAGCTCGTGTCAGAAGCCAGGCTCAGATGCAGCTTAGCATTCAGAGCAACTGTCTACTTTCACTGAGAGACAATGACCCTGCTTTGCTTCTCAGGCCCCTGCAGTAGTCCCAGTGGCCCCGCCAACTCGTCCTCCTAACCCCACATCCACCATCCACGCCCGGCACAACAGGCCCACTACCCCAACACAACAACACGGTACGCCCACTGCCCCAACACAACACCACGACAGGCCCACTACCCCAACACAACAACACGACACGCCCACTGCCCCAACACAACACCACGACAGGCCCACTACCCCAACACAACACCACGACAGGCCCACTACCCCAACACAACAACACGACACGCCCACTTCCCCAACACAACACCACGACAGGCCCACTGCCCCAACACAACAACACGACAGGCCCACTGCCCCAACACAACACCACGACAGGCCCACTCCCCCAACACAACAACACGACAGGCCCACTCCCCCAACACGACAAGACCATAACCCCAACAAAACAGGCCCACTACCCCAACACAACAGGCCCACTACCCCAACACGACAGGCCCACTACCCCAACACGACAGGCCCACTACCCCAACACGACAGGCCCACTACCCCAACACGACAGGCCCACTACCCCAACACCACGACAGGCCCACTACCCCAACACAACAACTCAACAGGCCCATTACCACAACACAACAACACGACAGGCCCTCTATCCCAACACAACAACACAACAGGCCCTCTATCCCAACACAACAACTCAACAGGCCCACTACCCCAACACAACAGGCCCACTACCCCAACACAACAGGCCCACTACCCCAACGCAACAACAGAACAGGCCCACTACCCCAACACAACAACACGACAGGCCCACTACCCCAACACAACAACACGACAGGCCCACTCCCCCAATACAACAACTCAACAGGCCCTCTATCCCAACACAACAACACGACAGGCCCACTACCACAACACAACAACACAACAGGCCCACTACCCCAACACAACAACACAACAGGCCCGCTAGCCCAACGCAACAACACGACAGGCCCACTACCCCAACACAACAGTACAAAGCTCTAGCC
This sequence comes from Oncorhynchus mykiss, assembly GCF_013265735.2. Taxonomy (NCBI): domain Eukaryota; kingdom Metazoa; phylum Chordata; class Actinopteri; order Salmoniformes; family Salmonidae; genus Oncorhynchus; species Oncorhynchus mykiss. Next base: position 58,233,842 of record NC_048579.1, on the reverse strand, counting down.
ATTGTTATTGGCTGGGCCCCACTGAGTGGTAGAGATCGTCTTCCTTTGGAAACAGTGTTGTTTGGTACAATAGAACAATAAGAACAATGGCCATGCCAGCTTTGGCATAATGTCTTGGCAAATGATCAGTGTTAGTCCACCGGTGTGGTCACTGGTTACACTGATTCAGCAGCACCAGGCCCTGGTATGCAGAGAGGGCAATACTACTGTAACCACTGGCAGAGCCTGAGACAACAGAACACTATACAAGCCAGATCCTGGAACTGTTAAACTGACAGCTAACTCCTTCTGTAAACACCCATGTGTATAAATAACCTATCCTGGAACCAGTGCCCTTGTTTGAGCACCTGTGGTTGGTTTGTGTCCGTGTGCATTCTGCAGCCTACTGTCTCGGTACTCCCCGTGTCCTGGGTGACAGTAGTGGAAGATCGGAAGCATCGTGTCCTGGGTGACAGTAGTGGGAGATCGGAGACATCGTGTCCTGGGTGACAGTAGTGGGAGATCGGAGGCATCGTCTCCTGGGTGACAGTAGTGGGAGATCGGAGGCATCGTGTTCTCGGTGACAGTAGTGGGAGATCGGAGGCATCGTGTCCTGGGTGACAGTAGTGGGAGATCGGAGGCATCGTGTCCTGGGTGACAGTAGTGGGAGATCGGAGGCATCGTGTCCTCGGTGACAGTAGTGGGAGATCGGAGGCATCGTCTCCTGGGTGACAGTAGTGGGAGATCGGAGGCATCGTGTCCTGGGTGACAGTAGTTGGAGATCGGAGGCATCGTGTCCTGGGTGACAGTAGTGGGAGATCGGAGGCATCGTGTCCTGGGTGACAGTAGTGGGAGATCGGAGGTATCGTGTCCTGGGTGACAGTAGTGGAAGATCGGAGGCACCGTGTCCTGGGTGACAGTAGTGGGAGATCGGAGGCATTGTGTCCTGGGTGACAGTAGTTGGAGATCGGAAGCATCGTGTCCTGGGTGACAGTAGTGGGAGATCGGAAGCATCGGGGGAGTGGTGGACCACTGGTTCAACAGCCTGTCTGCTTGGCCTGTCCAATGGGCCTGTTTGGACTGGGACGGCCCATAAAGTTCAGTGTGGAGTTGAATTGTCACTGTCAGACAGCAGCTGTTGACCGTTACTCGTTACACCCCGATAATTTATCAGGTATTTCCAGTGCATAGAGAGGAGAGATAATGAGAGCAGGGTGATGCCGGGCTGATAAACTTGGTCAATACAGAAGTGCTGAAGGCAGTTGAAGATGTAAATGAGGCTGTAAGGACCAGCGAACGTCTTTGTCCCTGCTTTTCACTTGTTTGTTTAACCAGAGGCCAAGACAGGAAGCCAGCCCACACAACTCTGCTGTCCCCATGGCAACCCCACTGTTAATTGCGGCACAACTACTCACAGAGCTCTTTAGAGAGTAGGGGAGAGGTGGGGACAAGCATGTGTGTGTGTGTGTGTGTGTGTGTGTGTGTGTGTGTGTGTGTGTGTGTGTGTGTGTGTGTGTGTGTGTGTGTGTGTGTGTGTGTGTGTGTGTGTGTGTGTGTGTGTGTGTGTGTGTGTGTGTGTGTGTGTGTGTGTGCGTGTGTGCGTGCGTGCGTGTGTGTGTAAGTGTGTGTTTGCGGGTGTGTTTTATGCATGCCTGTGTGTATGTGTGAATTTTTGCATTTTTTGCATTTTTGTGTGTAATGTAACAGTGCACCTTATACAGATTGTGGTTGTATTACTCTATATAGCTGTACATGTGCTGTGAATTGTTAGAGTTGTATTTTGGCACTCACTGTGTAGTTGTAGAGTCCTCGATCCCACAAGATGGCCTTACTGACAAAGGACAGATAACAAGGTGCCTGGGAAACAGACAGGACAACAGACATCAGTGAGCACAACACACAACAAGGCATACAAAATCATCTCAGGCCATTCTTAAACCTGAAAGAAAAAGGAACATTCAACATCAAATCCTTTCAGGTCATTTCTCAATTGTAAAGAGTTCAGAAAAAGTACAGAAACACTATTGTAGACCAAGACAAATGTATCAACTTTAGATTAACTAATGCTGATGGAGAGAGTGTTGAGATGAACTGCTTTCAAAGGAAGACTATCTCTACCACTCTGTGGGGCCAGGCCAATAACAATGGCTGGCTGGCTGGCTGGCTGGCTGGCTGGCTGGCTGGCTGGAGAAAGAAAGAATGAAAGACCGAAAGACAGAAAGACAGACAGACAGACAGACAGACAGACAGCACCATAGACATCCCTGTGAAACTCCTCCTGATGCATCAATTTCCCCTCGGTCTCTATAATGAGCTGGTCTGTACCACTATTCCACTACTCCAGTCTCCAGCAGTCAGGCTATACTGTAGCACAGACTGGACACTTCATCATAGGGATGGCCAATTGTAATGTCTCCATTCAAACACATCTTTGTTCTATCTGTTCAGTTATCAGACTGCTTTTGGTTTGACCATTTTTGGTCCATGTGTGACTTAACAGCCCTTCTTTTACCAGCTCGGCTCCATGGGATGGACAGCACAGTGTCTGGGTGTGTCCATCAGTCTGACCCATGGGGCATGGGGCACTATGTTAAGCTCATCAATCACCAAGAGACGTGCACACATCCCCATCGGAAACTCAGCCGCAGTCACCAGTGGAGCTCATCCATCTCTCTTTGCAGCGGGTGGCAGCTCCCAGAGCCCCTGAGTCAGCTCCAAGCCTGAGCCACTCCAGGGTGTGAGAGGAGAGATCCTCCCAGGGTTCACCCCTCATTCATGAGCCATAACCCCACCCCGGAGTGGGTGACGGGGCACAAGGGCCTCAGAAGGACGAGTACAATGGAACTTGCCTTGTGAGAGGACTGCTCTGACCCCCAGCCCCCCTTTGAGAGCTGTGTGGTGGACCTTCCTGACCTGTGCCAGCTTGTGCCAGTCTGCTCTCAAAATGGAAAATGATCCATGCTTTGATGCTGCAAGTGGCTACAGGGAAGTATCGGGACTGACCATCTCCAAGACCTGGAGTGAGAAGGCAGTACTGGGTCTGTCCATCTCCAGGACATGGAGTGACAGGGTAGTATTGGGTCTGTCCATCTCCAGGACATGGAGTGACAGGGTAGTATTGGGTCTGCCCATCTCCAAGACCTGGAGTGACAGGGCAGTATTGGGTCTGCCCATCTCCAAGACCTGGAGTGACAGGGCAGTATTGGGTCTGCCCATCTCCGAGACCTGGAGTGACAGGGCAGTATTGGGTCTGCCCATCTCCAAGACCTGGAGTGACAGGGCAGTATTGGGTCTGCCCATCTCCAAGACCTGGAGTGACAGGGCAGTATTGGGTCTGCCCATCTCCGAGACCTGGAGTGTGTTACGCTCGTCGTTGGAAGGAGTAGACCAAGGTGCAGCGTGGTGGGCATACATCTTTCTTTTATTGATGACACGAAAAAAAAAATACAAAACTAAACGCACAGTTCTGAAGGGCTGGAAAGCAACAATACAAAAACAAGATCCCACAAACTAAAGTGGAAAAAGGCTGCCTAAGTATGATCCCCAATCAGAGACAACGATAGACAGCTGCCTCTGATTGGGAACCATACCCGGCCAACAAAGAAATAAACAACATAGATTGGCCACCCTAGTCACACCCTAACCTAACCAAATAGAGAATTTAAAGATCTCTAAGGTCAGGGCGTGACAGTACAGGGCGTGAATCATCGCCGGAGGAATCTAACCATGGATCGTCGCCGGGGACTCCGGACTGGGAACCGTCGCTGGTGGCTCGGGACCGGGAACCATCACTGGAGGCTCCGGACCGCAGACCGTTGCTGGAGGCTCTGGACCGTCGCTGGAGGCTCTTGACCGCCGACCATCGCTGGAGGCTCTGGACCGCCGACCGTCGCTGGAGGTTCTGGACTGCCGACCGTTGCTGGAGACTCCGGAATTTGGATCGTCTCTGGAGGTTCCGGGCCTTGGATCTTCACTGGAGGCTCCGGGACATGGATCATCACTGGAGGCTCCGGGCCATGGATCATCACTGAAGGCTCCGGGCCATGGTTCATCACTGGAGGTCTGGAGCGTAGAGCTGGCACAACGCGTCTTGGACAAAGGACCACCTTCGCATGGCAAGTGCGGGGAGCTGGCACAGGATGCACTGGGCTGTGAAGGCTCACTGGAGACACGGTCCGTATGGCTGGCCCAGGATATCCTGGACCGAGGAGGCGCACTGGAGACCAGGCGTGCCGAGCCGACACCATCCGTTCTGGACAGATGCCCACTTTTGCATGGCAAGTGCTGGGAGCTGTGGGTGCGTACTGGAGACACAGTGCGTATCACCGCAAAACATGGTGCCTGCCCAGTCACACGCTCCCCGTGACAGGGCAGTATTGGGTCTGCCCATCACCAAGACCTGGAGTGACAGGGCAGCATCGGGTCTACCCATCTCCAAGTCCTGGAGTGACAAGTAGCCTTTGTATGTATGGGCCTCTCCTGCTCTGTGCAACAATGAACATCACCTCTACAGATGATGACAGACATTATATCGGACAATATTTTTAAATAAGTCCACTTATTAGAAAAACACACCACAATATGCTCAGCCATTAATGGCAGCCCATCTGAATAATTACCAGGAGATGGACAACAACCAATTTCCCCATAAAATGTGAATGCATTGGTTAGGACACAATGACCTTGTTGTCACTAATTCCACATTGAATGTGAAACCCAGTACATTTACACACCAGAGGATGGCATGGCTGTGGATGAGGGAATTGTGAGTTGGGGATAATTGCAAATTGCGAATAGAGAAAAGAGAGGACAAGAGGAGGAAAGGGGGATGTATAGTGCATAGTGTTTTACCCAGACTCCTTTTGCTCAGCTACCAAATATGTCCTATTTCACCAGACTGCCAGAACAGTGCTGTGATGAATAAGGACCAGAGCTCATTCCCAGTCATGAACTGTGCTGCTGGGAGAGGCCCTGAGCCCTGAGCCTGTTACTAAACATGAGAGTTGAGCCAGACGGCAAGAAGGCACACAGACAGTAATTACATGTCATATTAATGGTGTAAAACTACACCCCAGTTAACATGGCAGAGAAGTGGGGTCTTTCCAATCTGATCAATCTATCCTTTTCATAATTTACGTTTATATTATTAATTTATTACTCTTTTCTTTTAGCTTCCGGCACATGGTATTCCCAGGCGGTCTCCCGTCCCAGCACTAACCACTAACAAGCATGTTCAGGGTAGTACGGCCACAAGCATATTTGTTTTACCCTGTTTTCTCCCTGAATTAGGTCCCTTGGCTCATCTCTGCAACTCCTCAATGGGCTCAAGAGAGGCGATTGCGAAGGTGGAGTCCTCTGAAACATGACCGCCCTGGGCGACTACTTCTTATCACACTGCTCGCTTAACCCGGATGTCAGCCGCAACAACGTGTCGGAGGAAACACTGTTCGACTGATGACCGGAGTCAGCTCGCAGACGCCCGATCCTGTCACAAGGAGTCGCCAGAGTACGATGAGCCAAGGAAAGCCCAAACGGTCAAACCCCCCTCTACCCTGGAGGGCCCTGGGCCTATGGGCCTCCCGGTCACAGCCGGTTGTGACACAGCCTGGGATCAAACCCTAATTCAGATGATGAGATTAGATAGATTGCTGGCAGATGGAGTTGGAGATGGAGTGTCTCAAGGACGCCCCCCCACCCCTCCTCTCCACCGACCTCAGGCACTTCCTGCCGGGGGGGGGGGCGCTGTTTACCATTGCACAGCCACAGCGTGGGCTGCCAGGCTCCTGGCCTCAGAGGGCAGGAAATGCTGACTTGCTAGTCCAGTGGCAGTCAAAAGGGGAAATATGTTGGGAGCTTATCAATAACGAGTAGGTGGAAAAGGGGAGATCAAATGACCAATTAAGGGATAATCACCAAAGTGGTGGCTGGTCTCGCTCCCTCTACCCTCTCTGTCTCCTCTCTACCCTCTCTGTCTCCTCTCTACCCTCTTTCTCCTATCCCACTTTCCCTTGTCCTCTCAGATTTGTGGCCATCTGCCTGTGTTTCTCAGGGGATCCCTTTCTCCTCTCCTGAGTACGAGACGGGATGTTTTATTAATTCACTTTCACCTGATTACACCCTCTCTGTGAGCCAGCGTACATTAATAGGCATTTCATCAACGTTTAATCAAGGCTGCAGCACAGCAAACAGAGAACCAGGGATCAGAGCATCCTGATCAGAGCATCCTGTTGAGGTCAGCAATAAAGGGCCAATACAGGGACATATGATTGCATTAGGGAGCACACACACACACACCCGCACACACGTACACACGCACACACACACACAACAAGCCTCATGAGAACTGATACTACAGACAGAACTACAGACAGAACTACAGACAGAACTACAGACAGAACTACAGACAGAACTACAGACAGAACTACAGACAGAAACGCAAAATAATATTGTAAATACACGCCGCAGCAATTCAGCAATGTCGCACACTCAATTCAGCAATGTCGCACACTCAATTCAGCAATGTCGCACACTCAATTCAGCAATGTCGCACACTCAATTCAGCAATGTCGCACACTCAATTCAGCAATGTCGCACACTCAATTCAGCAATGTCGCACACTCAATTCAGCAATGTCGCACACTCAATTCAGCAATGTCGCACACTCAATTCAGCAATGTCGCACACTCAATTCCGCAATGTCGCACACTCAATTCAGCAATGTCGCACACTCAATTCAGCAATGTCGCACACTCAATTCAGCAATGTCGTACACAAAGGACTACCATAGCAACACAAAGGACTACCATAGCAACACAAAGGACAAGGACAACACACTAAGCGCGCACTGGAGGAACCACAGGTGTCGGAAGACAATGAGACCATTATACGACGCAAGATGGCACCGCGGACGAGGAGATCGGGTTCAGAAGACAATCATGCACACGGCAAACCTATTACGGCCACACAAAAGAGCAGGGTTAGATCCCCAGCATGGACCGGACTAGGTTCAAATTAGAGACTAAACCAGAGTGCAGCCAGATCCAAAAGAGGAAGCCCAGGGTCAGCTATAATGAGAGCTGAATGTGAGCATCCAACCGGTCCTGTTTAATGGGGTTCCTCCCTGCAAGGTCTGTGTCCTGCCTCTGGTGTGTGTACACGTTTGGTTGTGGGTCAGGGGGCTGCAAGGGCTCCATGACCCCGAAGTGACCTCTGGGAGTCAGAGGGGACCCCCACTGGCAGGACAGAGCTCTCTTTATACTTTAATCTGGTAGCACAGAGGATCAATATGGCTACCATCGGCGCTGGTGATTGTGTGAGCAGGAGTTAGCGTTCCAGACATTTTCGGCCCCTCACCGGGTGGCTGGACACAAAGCCAGCATCCCTCTGCCACCCCGGTCACAATGACCTCTGGGACGGTGGCACACCACCGACTAACCAACTTAACATTCATTAGTGTCAAAGAGGTGAACAGATGCTCAGGTCTTACAGCTCTTCTCTCTCATGTTCTCACCGTGGGACTCATTGAACATAGTTTGACGTGTTTTTCATTTGGGATAGGTCTGGCTTCAGTCCATTCTGCTGTTGATTAAGAGGAGGGCTCGGTGGCCAGACTCACCCTGTCTTGGTGGAGTGCTGAGCAGGAGCCATGTTGCCAGGTGATGGTGTTGACTGGATGTCTGGGCCGGGCCAGGAGCCTGGTGGGATGGTTATTCTGGTCCTGCTGTTCTCTGTCCAGTCTGTTCCCCCAGCAAGGCTCTGGCCCGCGCCCGTTCTCAATGACCCACATGTCCCTTGAACTAATCTCTCTGACCTCTCTATCAAACTGTAGCTTACATCCCCTCTCTGTCGCCCGACTGAGTGAGAGGACAATGTGACATCTACAGGTCAATTCATATTCATACTACAAAATATGCTCTTTCTCCATGATGTTGATATAGCTACCTCACTCTTGCAGCGACTGAATGGACATGGAGAGGAAGAGAATGAAATACCTTCCTGTGGGGGACTGAAACTGTTTTCATGTGTGGATTATTGCTGTTAATAATTACCACCTTGTTAAACCAGTCTAAGTCACTGGTGCATGCTATTCCCAGAGTAAAAATAGATGAATGTAATATAATACTTACGAACGCAGAGTTGACTTTTCACCATAACTTTGAGGCACATTTACACACATTTCATGTTTTCTTATATGTCCATCACATATGGGTCAGGCGGGCCATGTGAGCCTCCAAAGCCATTAATGAAAATCGTCCACCCACACCCACACCCACACACACACACACACACACACACACACACACACACACACGAAAATACAAACAGCTGGACAGAGAGCTTTTCAGCCCAAATACAGAGAATAGACATGGATCACATTCTGGGCTGCTATAAGCATACATCTCCTAGCCATAATTACGTTACAGGGGATATAGAGACCAAGCTATGTGGAAACAATGGACTCTATCAATTCCCCAAATCAGACCTCATACATGTGAATGTGTAAATGTGTATGTGCCTGTGTTTGTTCTAAACAGAGACCTATCAATCAAAGCTTATTATCTAGAGTGTGTCTGTCTTCAGTTTTTTTAACTTAGAATTTGTTATGAGAGGACATTTTGTAAAAAACCAGTAGTGACATATTAACAAACCCCAAACCAGAGAGTAACGGTAACCGTTGCCCCTAGTGACAAGATACATGTAAACACACACTGACACACACAAGCTATCTTTTAGGTTGTTTGATATCTTTGACAGCCTTTCTGAATTGTATGTCTAGTAGAAGCTCTTTTCAAACTGATGAAAAGCTGAGAAATGTGACACAAGTTCTTGTAAAGCTGTTTTCCTTTCATGAGCACAGTCCATTAACTTGACAAAAGTATTTTCCCATATGAACTCAATAAGGAAATGAGTTGTTTCGGACAGACTAAAGCTTCATGGGTGTATCTGAGCTCCTGACCCTGCCTATACAGGTACCTTCCTAAAGCACACTCTCCCCTTGGCTCCCTCCGTTCTGCCCAACAGGGGTCTCTGCAATGCACCTTGGGTAATCCAGATGTCACAATGCCAGTTGCTAAGACACTGCTTGGAAATGCATTGTAAAGGGAAGCACAGCCTGGGTTAAGTCACTGGCAGTCTGTTTTGTGTTGTGATGTCTCAACACTTTTTTACGATAATGGGTCATTTTCTTTGATATAGCTTATATCATTATTATAGTTATATCACCTTTATATTATGCTTGTCTGAATGCCTTGAATTGAACTGGTGTTTTTTCTTCTAAATGACACCCCACAACTGATTTGACGTCAGATCCATAACAAGATTGATACTCAATTGCAATCCACAGGTTAAGTGTTGAACTAATGGGGTAACACTTCATTTTGAGGGTCTGCCTGTTACAGCATTATTACGACTTTGTCATCTACTGTTCTGTTCCTAAACCCTTTATTATAAGAACCTGAAAGCACATAGAAATGCTAAACAACACGTCTTATGAATTGACTTAATGTAATGGTTTTTAAAAAACAAGGTAATTAAGCAATAAGGCCCAAGGGGTGCGGAATATGGCCAAAAAAACACGGCTAAGGGCAACGTGGAGTGCCTGGATACAGACCTTAGCCGTGGTATATATCACAAACCCCTGAGGTGCCTTATTGCTATTATAAACTGGTTACCAATGTAATTAGAGCAGCAAAAATAACTTTTGTCATACCTGTGGTATACGGTCTGATATACCACGGCTGTCAGCCAATCAACCTTCAGGGCTCGAACCACCCAGTTTATAATAATGTTTATAACCTGTTTAAAATCAAATGTCAATTAAAGAGTTGCTAAGGCAATAGCATCCCCAGCACATTCACTCACAAAACATTACACGCGCAAACACACAAAGCTGACAAAGCCCCATAAAAATACCAATACAAGCACATTCAGGCTGTTCTAAGGGAGAGAGGCCTGCCCACTCTGTGCTGCCCATTGTTGGCAGCAGGGCTGTGAATCAAAGGGGGACTATGACCTCTGCCCAGCAGGACTGAGGGGAACCCTGCTCCCCAGGCTCACTCCAGCTCCTGGTCCCCGCTCAGCCTGGGGCACCACACTGGGCCGCCCCCCTCGGTATCAACGTTTTTTCTTCATCTCATCAATCTGTCAGCTTAGCCCTGTGACACACTGCACAATATGGTCCCCGTATTCCTCCATTAGTGCCCTCTCTCTCAATATGGACCCAGCATTTCAATATTAATGACCTCTCTCCCACTGGGCAAGGCCCCTTGTTCTGCCTAGTAACAACCATCAATACTATCCACAGCCAAGCACATCCTCCTCATAGACAGGGTCACTATTCACTAGTCTATATTCATCAATACACAAAGCTGCATGCATTAACACCCATATTGGGTCAAAATTACATATTCAAAAACTATTCTGTGAGTGTCCCCACCAAGGAAACAGCTGGTGCATGCACGTGCAAAACTGGCACAAAGTAGGCCTATAAGAAAGAGTGGTATTCAACAAACCCAAAATGCTGGTCAACAGGCCCTCACCTATTCAGCACAAGTTGGACACATGTGTATGGGGGTAACAATCAGGGAGAAAGGGAGATAAAAAAAAGAGAGAAAGAAAGAGAAAAGAGAAAAGAGAGAGTGTGTCTCTCTTTGGAGAACAATGCCACTCGATTGGACTCACTTTAGAAACAGACTATTCAATTCATTTCCAAGTAAGAAAAGGAGACTCCAAATTATACATTATACATATACATCTTCAATGGTGATTCCCTTAAATAGCAAAAATGGGGTAGGCTGGGGACTGTATACATTTGACATATACAAGGTAGCACGGCATAGTGATTGTTGCTTCCCCCAAAAACGTTTTTTTCTTTCAGAAAACCCTTTCCTTGCTGAATAGGCACCTATTAGTGACTCCATTTTAGGCACAGGGCTCTTCAATGGCTCCTCACTGTGAGTCTTTATCATAGTCAGGCCCTGAATGCAGGCAGCCCCCCTCCTCCACACCCAGCCCAGCTCCTCAGACTGTATAGATAGGTGCTGGACGTGTGGTGGTGGCTGAGGTGGGGTGAGGTGGAGAGGTGGGGGTGAAGTGGGGTGTGCTGGGGTGGGGTGAGGTGGAGATGTGGGGGTGAAGTGGGGTGTACTGGGGTGGGGTGAGGTGGAGAGGTGGGGGTGAAGTGGGGTGTGCTGGGGTGGGGAGAGGTGGGGGTGAAGTGGGGTGTACTGGGGTGGGGAGAGGTGGGGGTGAAGTGGGGTGTGCTGGGGTGGGGAGAAGTGGGGGTGAAGTGGGGTGTGCTGGGGTGGGGTGAGGTGGAGAGGTGGGGGTGAAATGGGGTGTGCTGGGGTGGGGTGAGGTGGAGAGGTGGGGGTGAAGTGGGGTGTGCTGGGGTGGGGTGAGGTGGAGAGGTGGGGGTGAAATGGGGTGTGCTGGGGTGGGGTGAGGTGGAGAGGTGGGGGTGAAGTGGGGTGTGCTGGGGTGGGGTGAGGTGGAGAGGTGGGGTGAAGTGGGGTGTGTTGGGGTGGGATGAGGTGGAGAGGTGGGGGTGAAGTGGGGTGTGTTGGGGTGGGGTGAGGTGGAGAGGTGGGGTGAAGTGGGTGTGCTGGGGTGGGATGAGGTGGAGAGGTGGGGGTGAAGTGGGGTGTGCTGGGGTGTGGTGAGGTGGAGAGGTGGGGGTGAAATGGGGTGTGCTGGGGTGGGGTGAGGTGGAGAGGTGGGGGTGAAGTGGGGTGTGCTGGGGTGGGGTGAGGTGGAGAGGTGGGGGTGAAGTGGGGTGTGTTGGGGTGGGATGAGGTGGAGAGGTGGGGGTGAAGTGGGGTGTGTTGGGGTGGGGTGAGGTGGAGAGGTGGGGGTGAAGTGGGGTGTGCTGGGGTGGGATGAGGTGGAGAGGTGGGGGTGAAGTGGGGTGTGTTGGGGTGGGGTGAGGTGGAGAGGTGGGGGTGAAGTGGGGTGTGTTGGGGTGGGGTGAAGTGGAGAGGTGGGGGTGAAGTGGGGTGTGTTGGGGTGGGGAGAGGTGGGGGTGAAGTGGGGTGTGTTGGGGTGGGGAGAGGTGGGGGTGAAGTGGGGTGTGTTGGGGTGGGGAGAGGTGGGGGTGAAGTGGGGTGTGTTGGGGTGGGGAGAGGTGGGGGTGAAGTGGGGTGTGCTGGGGTGGGGTGAGGTGGAGAGGTGGGGGTGAAGTGGGGTGTGCTGGGGTGGGATGAGGTGGAGAGGTGGGGGTGAAGTGGGGTGTGTTGGGGTGGGGAGAGGTGGGGGTGAAGTGGGGTGTGTTGGGGTGGGGTGAGGTGGAGAGGTAGGGGTGAAGTGGGGTGTGTTGGGGTGGGGTGAGGTGGAGAGGTAGGGGTGAAGTGGGGTGTGTTGGGGTGGGGTGAGGTGGAGAGGTAGGGGTGAAGTGGGGTGTGTTGGGTTGGGGTGAGGTGGAGAGGTAGGGGTGAAGTGGGGTGTGTTGGAGTGGGGTGAGGTGGAGAGGTAGGGTTGAAGTGGGGTGTGTTGGGGTGGGGTGAGGTGGAGAGGTAGGGGTGAAGTGGGGTGTGTTGGGGTGGGGTGAGGTGGAGAGGTAGGGGTGAAGTGGGGTGTGTTGGGGTGGGGTGAGGTGGAGAGGTAGGGGTGAAGTGGGGTGTGTTGGGGTGGGGTGAGGTGGAGAGGTGGGGGTGAAGTGGGGTGTGCTGGGGTGGGGTGAGGTGGAGAGGTGGGGTGAAGTGGGGTGTGTTGGGGTGGGATGAGGTGGAGAGGTGGGGGTGAAGTGGGGTGTGTTGGGGTGGGGTGAGGTGGAGAGGTGGGGTGAAGTGGGTGTGCTGGGGTGGGATGAGGTGGAGAGGTGGGGGTGAAGTGGGGTGTGCTGGGGTGGGGTGAGGTGGAGAGGTGGGGGTGAAATGGGGTGTGCTGGGGTGGGGTGAGGTGGAGAGGTGGGGGTGAAGTGGGGTGTGCTGGGTGGGGTGAGGTGGAGAGGTGGGGGTGAAGTGGGGTGTGTTGGGGTGGGATGAGGTGGAGAGGTGGGGGTGAAGTGGGGTGTGTTGGGGTGGGGTGAGGTGGAGAGGTGGGGGTGAAGTGGGGTGTGCTGGGGTGGGATGAGGTGGAGAGGTGGGGGTGAAGTGGGGTGTGTTGGGGTGGGGTGAGGTGGAGAGGTGGGGGTGAAGTGGGGTGTGTTGGGGTGGGGTGAAGTGGAGAGGTGGGGGTGAAGTGGGGTGTGTTGGGGTGGGGAGAGGTGGGGGTGAAGTGGGGTGTGTTGGGGTGGGGAGAGGTGGGGGTGAAGTGGGGTGTGTTGGGGTGGGGAGAGGTGGGGGTGAAGTGGGGTGTGCTGGGGTGGGGTGAGGTGGAGAGGTGGGGGTGAAGTGGGGTGTGTTGGGGTGGGATGAGGTGGAGAGGTGGGGGTGAAGTGGGGTGTGTTGGGGTGGGGAGAGGTGGGGGTGAAGTGGGGTGTGTTGGGGTGGGGTGAGGTGGAGAGGTAGGGGTGAAGTGGGGTGTGTTGGGTTGGGGTGAGGTGGAGAGGTAGGGGTGAAGTGGGGTGTGTTGGGGTGGGGTGAGGTGGAGAGGTAGGGTTGAAGTGGGGTGTGTTGGGGTGGGGTGAGGTGGAGAGGTAGGGGTGAAGTGGGGTGTGTTGGGGTGGGGTGAGGTGGAGAGGTAGGGGTGAAGTGGGGTGTGTTGGGGTGGGGTGAGGTGGAGAGGTGGGGGTGAAGTGGGGTGTGTTGGGGTGGGGTGAGGTGGAGAGGTGGGGGTGAAGTGGGGTGTGCTGGGGTGGGATGAGGTGGAGAGGTGGGGGTGAAGTGGGGTGTGTTGGGGTGGGGTGAGGTGGAGAGGTGGGGGTGAAGTGGGGTGTGTTGGGGTGGGGTGAAGTGGAGAGGTGGGGGTGAAGTGGGGTGTGTTGGGGTGGGGAGAGGTGGGGGTGAAGTGGGGTGTGTTGGGGTGGGGAGAGGTGGGGGTGAAGTGGGGTGTGTTGGGGTGGGGAGAGGTGTGGGTGAAGTGGGGTGTGTTGGGGTGGGGAGAGGTGGGGGTGAAGTGGGGTGTGCTGGGGTGGGGTGAGGTGGAGAGGTGGGGGTGAAGTGGGGTGTGTTGGGGTGGGATGAGGTGGAGAGGTGGGGGTGAAGTGGGGTGTGTTGGGGTGGGGAGAGGTGGGGGTGAAGTGGGGTGTGTTGGGGTGGGGTGAGGTGGAGAGGTAGGGGTGAAGTGGGGTGTGTTGGGGTGGGGTGAGGTGGAGAGGTAGGGGTGAAGTGGGGTGTGTTGGGGTGGGGTGAGGTGGAGAGGTAGGGGTGAAGTGGGGTGTGTTGGGTTGGGGTGAGGTGGAGAGGTGGGGGTGAAGTGGGGTGTGTTGGGGTGGGGTGAGGTGGAGAGGTAGGGGTGAAGTGGGGTGTGTTGGGGTGGGGTGAGGTGGAGAGGTAGGGGTGAAGTGGGGTGTGTTGGGGTGGGGTGAGGTGGAGAGGTAGGGGTGAAGTGGGGTGTGTTGGGGTGGGGTGAGGTGGAGAGGTAGGGGTGAAGTGGGGTGTGTTGGGGTGGGGTGAGGTGGAGAGGTGGGGGTGAAGTGAGGTGTGGTGGGGTACTCTCGCACCCTGAGCTCCAGGTGTGGTGGGTTAAGCACAGCGCTCTGAAGCCACTAAAGAGGACTCCATTGTACAGGCGCACACTTTCCTCGCCAGCGTTCTACATGCAGTAGCTGATCTCCATAATGCCCCCCCCCCCCCCCCCCCCCCCGCCCGCGCCTCAAAACAAGTCAGGCCTCCGGCGAATCGCTGCACACCGCCTTCAAGCCCCTGTATTGTTGCTGGATTATTCTGGAGTTGGACGAAAGAAAGAGAGGAAGGGAGAGGGATGTCTGTACTTTATCTCCAGGGGAGACGGAGAGTAACGAATGAGCTTTGTTGGAAACGTTTTTTTACAGCGCCGAAGGCCCCACAAAAACACCTGCAAGAAGACAGGCACACTCAGAGGCCAGGGCAAGGAGGTCCCATTGTTTATCTAACTGTGCTACTGGTCCTCTTACAAAATGTCAGTGTATCCCAACCTCATGTCAATCCCTCAATGTATTGTAGCCCCCACCCCAACAACAATACTGTATTATTCTACTGTACATAACAATCCCTATCCACCCTTCAGTCCTCTAAAAATACAGTCCAGGACTAGTCCATCAGAATGTCCCCTGGGCCAAGAAACCAACATTCTTTGAAAGGTTTAATAATTGTTACTGTTTGTGTGCCTGTGTGTACATGCATCTGTGTAAAAAAACAGCTTTTCAAGAGGAGGGGAGTCACAGAGTTTATGCTGATGTGTGTGTATGTGTGTGTGTGGTTGAGAATGCAGAGAGTGAAGTTGAGAGAGGGGCTATATGATGAATATGGGGGCATTGTTCAGCCATGCTTACCTCCACGGGCAACCATCTGCTCCCTGTCAATGCGTCACCTGCTTGTCTGAGCCGTCTCCATGGAAACCGGGGGAGGGGGATTAGGAGAGGTTATGCCTTTGAAGGGAGGGGCCACAGCGACAGGCGAAGAGGAGGAGGTTGCCTGGGGAGACCAGAGGAAGGGTTACTCAGAGAATGGCGTCCTCTGGTGGCGGAAACTGTACGTCAGTGCATCACAATGTCGAATGTAGGGCGAAAAGTTTTCCTGGTCATGTGGTCAGGAAAAACTCTTGGCCCTATATACTTTAATGTCTCTGGTGATATCATGGAGCTCAGTTTGCAGGGATATTTCTGTGAATAATACTATGTATAGAAAAGGCAGAGATTGGATGGGTGGTGATACTGAGAGGGGTACAGAACAGAATGGCTGGGGGGAGGGGAGTGAGAGAGGGGGGTCTGGCTTCATAGTGCACACTCTCACTGCTGAGGAGGAGCAGCCTGCCACACATGGACGCTCACCTGGAGCCGTTCTCCTCAGACCCACAGAGAGAGAGAGGAACACAGCCCTGGGCGACAGGAGAAAGTCTGAGTGACAGGTGAAAGTGACCAAGTCATGGGGAGGAAACACCTATTGTGTTTGGTCAAGAGGGCAGAGAGCCGGAGCAGAGAGACAGGGCCTGCTCAGCCGCCCGCGTCCCTCCTAAAGACGAGATCGTCAGCCAGCCTCCACACCCAGGGGCCTTTATTGGGTCGATATAATTTACTCTCTTTACCTCATCGTTACCCCCCCCCCCCCCCCCACACACACACACACACACACACAAACACTCACCCCCACCCGCACACACACCCTTGGGTCACCAACTGCCAGGTTAGAGGCATAACCAAACCCCTCTCCCCCAGTACCCTTTTATGTTGTGGAAACAGACCCTAAGGCTAAAACGTATCTCATCAGTTAGGTCAGTTCTATTTGAGGTCAGTTCTACTTGGACTGGTGACAGACAGACTTCCTCTTTCAGTCTAAATAAAATCTACACTATTGAGATTTGTATCTGCCTCTCTTCCTCTCTTCCTACCAACTTTCGATGGTATCATGGTTGTTTCCTAATACAAACACTGCACCAGCTCTAAACTGACATTTCAGAATCAGATGTTGTATGAAGTCAGAGAGACAACTGAATGGTGTCCAGAAAAAAACTGCTTAAGTACACCAGACACTTCAACCCAGATTCTACAGTAAAGTAGACCACGGTCTCCCATCACATGGAGTAGTTATTACTCTCTATCCACCGGTCTCCCAATGGGCCTACCTACATTGGGCCTGCATCCTCTCTGTGCTGGCCTGGGTGAGATGTGCTGTGATCCTGGGAGAGTTGCTGCCAGAGCCACATTTAGCAGGGAGATGGCTGGAGGTGACTATCCTGGGTGTAAAATTCAATTACGCAGCGGGTGAGCGTGTCTGAGCGTGTCTGTTGAGAAGCGGTGGGCGCAAGGCTGCCCGTTCCCAGCGTGCGGCGAGGGGGTTAAGTGCCACAGAAAGACCTCCATTATCTGAGTGAGAACAGCCCATGTGGCTGGCCACACAGCCCCCATTCCCCCTTCACTCTCTTTACAACAGCTCTGCTGAAAGCCTCAAAGTTAAATTCTCTCTCAGTTCAAGAAGAGTTTTGCACAATGACAGTGGAAACCCAGAGTAGATTCTTCAGCACCCCTGTGGACACATGTGGACCCGATTCACAGGACTGCCATCAATCAGGCCATAAATCAACAACAATTCTCATTCTCTCATGAAGACACAATTAAGCCTCACAACTCTATAATTCCTCCCTGTCATCTGTCTTCTCCCAACCCAGCTTCCTATTCTAGTCTCTACAACCACACAGACTCTGCAGTCTGCAGTTATTCAGACAAACACCACAACAACATCATTAAATCCTAGGTCTGTGGCAAATAATGACTCAAAAGATCTAAGAAACTCACAACAGCTAGAATACATGTGGGAAACATTCCTGGAATGGGTCCTGAGACAGGCTAAATGTTAATTCCTCACTATTTTTCACATGAAGCACCCAATTGACAAAATGTCCCAGAACACATTTGGCCCAAGGAGTACTTAGTGAGAACAGATGCTCTGTGTGAGACAGAGAGAAGAGGACTGAGGCTCTTTGGAACAGGCCGTTGTCCACACACACTCGGCCACTTCACATGGAGAACGAGCAATTGTCTCCATCACCGTTAATGATGCAGTGAGTCCCCGATCTGATGTACAGTGTGAAGAACACATTGAGGAAGCGGACAGGCACATTAATGAGGTTTAATGACACCATTATTATAGCATTTACTATCTGTGCAGCTATGCAATGGAATCCAACAGCCAGTCATTGCCATGTAACGAGACAAGTGTGTAGTCACTGATATACAGTGAGATGACATATGTGCAGTCTGAAGAAACTGAATGCTCTTACACAGAGTTCAAGTAGAGGTCAGGATCTCTACTTGCATACATGTATCATCATGCCACTATCCATAATGACCATGAGTGGGTTGGGTGTGTTCTCATTGTTAATACCACATTGTTGAATAGTGCAGAGTAGGCCTATGCTATTAAATGCTTGTTTGTGGTCTATTTTAACAAGGAGCGGTAGATAGGCCCACCTTTGTTGTAGAGAATTCTGGGTATATTATTGATGGGCCTACATGTCTAGGCCTATTGCCTTACTGTGTTCGTTGAACACCAGCAGAAAGGATGGAGCTGTATGACAATTCATTTAAAGAGCTGCTTAACGTTTTAAATTAGAGTCATGTGAAATGTAAAATGCTTCCTGCTTATTCACCAGTTGACAGGTATGTTGCACGCGACACACACAAAATGCAGTATAAGACACTCAGGATCAGACAGTTTTTATTTTGAAAAGTAATTTACAACTCTCCGTTTGTTCTTATAGAGAGGGACGTCACGTAGGCAGGCCGCTGAAGTGGCGCTGTGTTGAACATCAGCTACAACCTGTTTTGACCTGTTGTTTGGCGCCACCTTGTGGCTTTTAGGAGCACCATAACACCACTGGATGCTGGTAAGAGGGGCCAAGCAAGCAGAACCGACCCCGAAACATTCATAACCCAAGATACCTACAAAAAAATGAATGCAATGAACTTTTGATCGATACAAGTTGCGTCGCTTACTGTCATAACATAGCCTTATATGAGTAGCAGCTATTCGACTTTATTGATTTTCGGGTCATTATGGTGGTCTAATGGCGTCACAGTATAGGCGTGCATTGACCATCCTCTTCATCATTATAACTAAGTCAGATGTATCTGTTATATCACAGGGAAGTCCTACTGAGTGGGTGGAGGCTTGGCAGGTAGTGGTGGTTATGAAACGTTGATTCTGAACATTTACCCAGCCACATGTACCCCAGCGCTAGACAATAAGAACCAGATGTGCCAATATAGAAAAGAACCAGATGTTACGAAACTGCTTTATTGGCACTTCATGGCTCCATAGGCCTCTGTTCCTCACGTGACAGGGATGCAAACCACAACGGGGGGTGGTGTCACGTGGGCCAACATGAACGGCTGAAGTTCAACTTGAGTTGCTCAAACAAATTCGACCAAAGCACACACATTCAGCATCGGTAGTTACATACCTGCACAACGAGAAGACTGGAGGATGGACAAGGCATACAAAAACATTAATGGGGACTATCCCACACCTGACAATGGCAAAGAGGTAAGCAATATTAAACATCAAATCTAGTGTGAACAATCATATTAAATGTTTAATGAATAATATACATTTATGAAGTTGTTTTTCACTAATAATGTAATGGTGATGACAATTTATGTTACAATGTTGAATGAGTAATATACATTTATATTATGTATATTTATTGATGGTTTTATGATTCTATTTATTGAATATAGCCATATCATTATTATTGTGCATTAAAGTCCATGTCACGAGATAGTGAAGGGAACAGGTATACTTGGCATGAGACAGACCCCCTGTAAAACGTGCTGTGAAACGGCTAATAGAGCGTTGTTCATTGTCCAGCTACTGTATGTTGTTCACTGTGGCTGGAATGTTCTGGTCTGCAGAATGGCAACACAGACTAGACTGTTGTCTAGTAATTGTGAATGATGTTAAAGGTCCGTGACTATGAATCCATGCAGGTTGCGGTAATAAATATGTTTGTTTTTTGTACTTTTGAAATCTGATCTAGAAAAGGGGTGCACAGTTAAACACTGGCTTTTGCTTGAGAAGTAATGATAAAACCTTTAGTGTTTGTTAATTCATCACAATAACGGACTGTGGAGATTCTAAATGGATAGAATCCCAATAAACAGTGAAGTTCGGGGAATTGTGGACGTCGAGGTATTTGTGGACGTCGAGGTATTTGTGGACGTCGAGGTATTTGTATTTGTGCTGTGAATCTTGTCTTGTTGCAGAGGAGAGGCTCCATGTACCTGGAGGAAGAGACCAGCGCCAAGGCGGGGGTGCTATCCTGCTTCTTCTCCCTGAAGGAGGAGGTTGGGGCGCTGGCCAAAGCCCTCAGACTGTTTGAAGTAAACCACTCAACATAACCATGAATATGAATGTACACAGTGCAAACAAACAATCTTACGTGTGCAGTAATGTACTGTAGTCACACACATGCAAAGTAATGTTCAATCTTTATTATGAAATGCTCTGATGTGTTTGTCCAATGAGTCATTGGTCAAGGACAAATAAGAAGCCTGTTAGGAGTGCCAAAAACCTGAAAAGCTGCAAAAGCTGTAGAAGCTGAAAGCAGTATTAGCTGAAATAGCTGTGAAAGATGAAAGCAGTATTAGCTGAAATAGCTGTGAAAGATGAAAGCGGTATTAGCTGAAATAGCTGTGAAAGATGAAAGCGGTATTAGCTGAAATAGCTGTGAAAGATGAAAGCAGTATTAGCTGAAATAGCTGTGAAAGATGAAAGCAGTATTAGCTGAAATAGCTGTGAAAGCTGAAAGCGTTAATAGCTGAAACAGCTGTGAAAGATGAAAGCAGTATTAGCTGAAATAGCTGTGAAAGATGAAAGCAGTATTAGCTGAAATAGCTGTGAAAGATGAAAGCAGTATTAGCTGAAATAGCTGTGAAAGATGAAAGCAGTATTAGCTGAAATAGCTGTGAAAGCTGAAAGCGTTAATAGCTGAAATAGCTGTGAAAGCTGAAAGCGTTAATAGCTGAAACAGCTGTGAAAGCTGAAAGCGGTATTAGCTGAAATAGCTGTGAAAGCTGAAAGCAGTAATAGCTGAAATAGTTGTGAAAGCTGAAAGCGTTAATAGCTGAAATAGCTGTGAAAGCTGAAAGCAGTATTAGCTGAAATAGCTGTGAAAGCTGAAAGCAGTATTAGCTGAAATAGCTGTGAAAGCTGTAGGTGAGAAAGAGAGAGGTGGGTATGAGGCTATTGAACAGTACGAGCACAACAACAGGCTATAAGCAAACAAAGTAAACGATCACGTGTTTTTATCCATTTCATACCATGCGTGCCAAATATGAATAAAACAGATGGAAAAAGACTAATCCAAATGATGTACAGCATCTTCAGAGAGTCAACTCCACAGCTGTGTTCTAGACCAGGAAAACTGCTTAGTTACTCCTTCAGGAGGACAGTTATTTTTACATTATAGTCATTTAGCAGACACTCTTATCCAGAGCATCTTACAGTAGCGAGGGAATACATTTTTTAAAACATTGGTCCCCTGTGGGAATCGAACCCACAACCCTGACGTTGCAAGCGTCATCTCTACCAATGAGCTACACGGGACCATTTATCGCTAGCAACCTTAGGGAGGTAACGATCACGCCCATAAAAAGCAGAGCGACTCTAGAAGATCAGACTGAAGTTTACGAGCTGCCATTTGTCAGTCCGAGGGACCACTTTAAAGAGATGGCCAGGGCTTCACACTGAGTTAGCCAGACCTTCCCTCTCTTCCCTTCTCTCCCTCCTTGTAATAACTTACAAGGTATGCAACCAAACCAAATGCCTTTCATAAGACAGCATGTTTCCAGTTAGCTCCAGATGTTTGAGGTTACTGACCATCCTCCTGCATGCGGGTACCTGCCCCAGTAAAGGACCCGTGTCTGGCTGAATACAGGACATAATTTCTCCCAGTAGGAGTATATCCTACCGTAGGGCCTGCTGTGTTTTAATGTGTACAGCTCTGTGTCCAATTGGAACAGGCTCTCTCATACATATAGACCAGCTTGTTCAATCTCCACGCAGGCTCCTGCAACAGAGGCCAAGGTAATGGAAAATAATGCTCCACCATTGGATGCTACCAGTAAATGCACTGTACGGTAACTACTGCACCCCCATGAAGTATGAATACTGGACATTTCCCTGGGGCAGAATTTACATGAACATTTAACTAGCCAAATGTTAGTGGAGAGTTTCCAGCAGGGTGTGAAGGAGTTGGAGGACTACCCCAAGGTTTTTTACATAATGTATCATTCAGGTCCCAGGCTTTAGGTTGGTGCAGTAGGTTCCCTCTACCTCTGGGCAAAAAAGTAGTGTCACTCAACATTGTTTCTACGTTATTTCAGAATCAAAATAATACCATTGCATCACTATGGATAGCTGTAATAACACGTACATGTTGAACATTTTTGTGTCATTTTAACCCAAGAGTTCAAGGTTTGGTTTATTTGAAATATTTTGAGTTTGTTGACAACTCAATCAAATATTAACCCAAATGTGGGTGTTGATCTGACGTCTTTGTCCAATGTGTTGGTTGCCCAATGTATCAGTAGCCAACGTTGTTAATGTAGGTTACTGAATTTAGAGTTGAGGGGATGTAAGGAGACTTGATTACACACAGGTGGATTGTATTTATCATCATTAGTCATTTATAGTGCCTTGCGAAAGTATTCGGCCCCCTTGAACTTTGCGACCTTTTGCCACATTTCAGGCTTCAAACATAAAGATATAAAACTGTATTTTTTTGTGAAGAATCAACAACAAGTGGGACACCATCATGAAGTGGAACGACATTTATTGGATATTTCAAACTTTTTTAACAAATCAAAAACTGAAAAATTGGGCGTGCAAAATTATTCAGCCCCTTTACTTTCAGTGCAGCAAACTCTCTCCAGAAGTTCAGTGAGGATCTCTGAATGATCCAATGTTGACCTAAATGACTAATGATGATAAATACAATCCACCTGTGTGTAATCAAGTCTCAGTATAAATGCACCTGCACTGTGATAGTCTCAGAGGTCCGTTAAAAGCGCAGAGAGCATCATGAAGAACAAGGAACACACCAGGCAGGTCCGAGATACTGTTGTGAAGAAGTTTAAAGCCGGATTTAGATACAAAAAGATTTCCCAAGCTTTAAACATCCCAAGGAGCACTGTGCAAGTGATAATATTGAAATGGAAGGAGTATCAGACCACTGCAAATCTACCAAGACCTGGCCGTCCCTCTAAACTTTCAGCTCATACAAGGAGAAGACTGATCAGAGATGCAGCCAAGAAGCCCATGATCACTCTGGATGAACTGCAGAGATCTACAGCTGAGGTGGGAGACTCTGTCCATAGGACAACAATCAGTCGTATATTGCACACATCTGGCCTTTATGGAAGAGTGGCAAGAAGAAAGCCATTTCTTAAAGATATCCATAAAAAGTGTTGTTTAAAGTTTGCCACAAGCCACCTGGGAGACACACCAAACATGTGGAAGAAGGTGCTCTGGTCAGATGAAACCAAAATTGAACTTTTTGGCAACAATGCAAAATGTTATGTTTGGCGTAAAAGCAGCACAGCTCATCACCCTGAACACACCATCCCCACTGTCAAACATGGTGGTGGCAGCATCATGGTTTGGGCCTGCTTTTCTTCAGCAGGGACAGGGAAGATGGTTAAAATTGATGGGAAGATGGATGGAGACAAATACAGCACCATTCTGGAAGAAAACCTGATGGAGTCTGCAAAAGACCTGAGACTGGGACGGAGATTTGTCTTCCAACAAGACAATGATCCAAAACATAAAGCAAAATCTACAATGGAATGGTTCAAAAATAAACATATCCAGGTGTTAGAGTGGCCAAGTCAAAGTCCAGACCTGAATCCAATCGAGAATCTGTGGAAAGAACTGAAAACTGCTGTTCACAAATGCTCTCCATCCAACCTCACTGAGCTCGAGCTGTTTTGCAAGGAGGAATGGGAAAAAATGTCACTCTCGATGTGCAAAACTGATAGAGACATACCCCAAGCGACTTACAGCTGTAATCGCAGCAAAAGGTGGCGCTAAAAAGTATTAACTTAAGGGGGCTGAATAATTTTGCACGGCCAATTTTTCAGTTTTTGATTTGTTAAAAAAGTTTGAAATATCCAATAAATGTCGTTCCACTTCATGATTGTGTCCCACTTGTTGTTGATTCTTCACAAAAAAATACAGTTTTATATCTTTATGTTTGAAGCCTGAAATGTGGCAAAAGGTCGCAAAGTTCAAGGGGGCCGAATACTTTTGCAAGGCACTGTAAATAATGGCTCAACTTACCCCACTCTCCACTACAGATTTTTTTTTTAAATGGAGCAAAACACAAAGTAAAACAAAAACTCAATGCGTGTTTATGGAGATGTGTGAGATCAATAAGTATCTTCCACGTGCTGTACTCCAAATGCAGTTGTAAACATGAGAAGCTCCTCTGGACCTATGAGCTCTCATTCCCCAGATCCACCCCCTACTCCACCCCCTACTCCACCCCCATCTCCCTGTAAAACCCCAAACCTCCCCACCATCAGACCCAGTTTTAGTCCAATCACATCCCAGCATACACACCCTCCTTTTCTATAAAAACAGGTCACGTTACCCTTAAAACCATCAACACAGCCCTCCCTCTCCCCACGACTGACCAGACTCCACTGTACTCAGCAACATCAGTTGGCACCCCCCCTGTAGGGCACCTACACCTAAAGACATGGCTTTATTCATGTATGCGGAGTGAAACATCGAAGGCATCCAAGTAGAAACCATCATAATTTGAATGTGAGAAACTGAAAATGACAGCTCAAGTAGGAAGGACCGAATACAAAGGAATCTTTTACATTGGCTCCATATATCCATATTACCAGCTGTATAACCAGCATCATTCATACCCATGTACATTTACAGTATTCATTTGGAGTCAAGAAGTCCTCCTATGCAGTTCCAGTCCCCAGCTACAGTAACTCCCTGTTTATCCCTCTGAAACTCCAGCCCATGTGATGTGGGTTGGATGTCATGTCAGGAGTCAATTCCTAGCATCAGTGAGCTTGTTATGACCGGACCAAGGCCTTAGCCCAGCCAGGGCACGGGTAGGGTTAATGCCACTCACGCAAGGCCTTGTGGTAGACAGTCATTCCACTTCAAAAGTCACCAGGAGCATAGGGACATCCCTAGGAAGTACACAAATCTATCCAAATGGCCCATATAGGCCCTGGGTCCATATAAACTGGGGGGGCATATTTTGCCCTAGATAAGCCTGGTCAGGCTTTCTGTAAGATTAATATTAGGGGGTTCTTGGGGGTGGGAAATTGATTTTTGTTATTTATTTATCTCGGATGGTTGAGGGGCAGGTCTTGGGGAACTGTGGGGGGGGGATCTTGGAGGGCTGGCAGTCGGGAGTTTGGGCCGGTAGCTGTTGGGTCGCTGCTTCAGGTCCCCATTTTTTTGACCTTGTGGGAGATCTGTCAACGTGCTCTTGAGCAGGGCGTTGACCCTGGTTGCTTCTGTGTGTCGCTCTGGATGGGAGTCTGTTAGATAACTAATGTGATGTAGTTGTTGAGTGGTTTCACTGCAAGTATATTGTATGTTTTAAACATTTATTTAAAAAAATTCAAATTAGAATAACACTGCAGTACTGATCTCCTGTCAACAACAAAGGAAACACTAAACTACAGTGCCTTGCGAAAGTATTCAGCCCCCTTGAACTTTGCGACCTTTTGCCACATTTCAGGCTTCAAACATAAAGATATAAAACGCCAAACATAACGTTTTGCATTGTTGCCAAAAAGTTCAATTTTGGTTTCATCTGACCAGAGCACCTTCTACATGTTTGGTGTGTCTCCCAGGTGGCTTGTGGCAAACTTTAAACGACACTATGGATATCTTTAAGAAATGGCTTTCTTGCCACTCTTCCATAAAGGCCAGATTTGTGCAATATACAACTGATTGTTGTCCTATGGACAGAGTCTCCCACCTCAGCTGTAGATCTCTGCAGTTCATCCAGAGTGATCATGGGCTTCTTGGCTGCATCTCTGATCAGTCTTCTCCTTGTATGAGCTGAAAGTTTAGAGGGACGGCCAGGTCTTGGTAGATTTGCAGTGGTCTGATACTCCTTCCATTTCAATATTATCGCTTGTACAGTGCTCCTTGGGATGTTTAAAGCTTGGGAAATCTTTTTGTATCCAAATCCGGCTTTAAACTTCTTCACAACAGTATCTCGGACCTGCCTGGTGTGTTCCTTGTTCTTCATGATGCTCTCTGCGCTTTTAACGGACCTCTGAGCAGGTGCATTTATACGGAGACTTGATTACACACAGGTGGATTGTATTTATCATCATTAGTCATTTAGGTCAACATTGGATCATTCAGAGATCCTCACTGAACTTCTGGAGAGAGTTTGCTGCACTGAAAGTAAAGGGGCTGAATAATTTTGCACGCCCAATTTTTCAGTTTTTGATTTGTTAAAAAAGTTTGAAATATCCAAGAAATGTCGTTCCACTTCATGATTGTGTCCCACTTGTGGTTGATTCTTCACAAAAAAATACAGTTTTATATCTTTATGTTTGAAGCCTGAAATGTGGCAAAAGGTCGCAAAGTTCAAGGGGGCCGAATACTTTCGCAAGGCACTGTATCTGCCTAACCTAAAACACACACACAGAGACCCAACAAATAGGGCAAACAAACTCACTGACTCCCACAAGGAGTCAATAACGGCACATCAGATGTAAAGTATGCAGGGCGATGCTAGGCCAGTCATGCGGGGGGGGGGGGGGGGGGGGGGGGGGGGGGGGTTGTTTTGTAACTAAGTGCTGTTGTATGTTGAAACCACAGCAGATCCATATGGTTTCCATAGAGCCCAAGTCTGGAGAATGGGATCCAGATGGAGATGGAGAGAGGGGGAGGGAGGGACGAGGGACAAGGGACGAGAGTGAGGGGTGAAGAGAGAGGAGAGTGAGGGGGAATGGGACTGTGTGCCACCTGACCCCGCCTCTCTACTGGGCCTATGGCAGTAAGAGATGGTTCTACTCCCTCTCTGCTCCCCACAGTTACAAAACCAAACCAAATGTTTTAAATAATTAACCATTATAGATTTGCATGTTTCTCCGAATGGGCCAAAAACTACAATTGATATTGAGATGTACAGTTGATATTGAAATGCATAGATATGTATATGCACACATCAATTCCCATCCAAAATGAACATAATCTGGAAAATATTATCTGGTGTTAAGTGGCAATTTTATAGAAATGCAAAAGGTAGACCGAATGAGTTCAAAGATGTGATAGCATTGATAAAAATGCTGCATGTTGTTGTGCAAGCCCTTTCAATGATACTACAGCCCACGTCCTGGCTGTAGTCGGTTCTATAACATCCAGCCCACAGTGCATTAGCTGGATGATTGTTTAGTGCTGTGCTGTCCTGTCCTAAGGGCATGGTCGACTCCACAAAGCCTGTCAAATTACCACCGTTTGGATGTGCACTTGGCGCCCTCTAGCGGTATGCTAAGTCCACATACAGTATTTCCAGTGCTGGATCGTCATGAGTTGAATCACAGGTTTATAAAGTAGTTTTTCAAAAATGTAACCTAACTTTTATTGCCAATAATATTTCAGTAACCCAATAATGCTTTTAAGGTTAAAGATACAAAAACAAAATAAATAAAGTGATGTACTAGAACTAATAGCAGGATTGAACCACCCAGCTGTCACACAGGATTTACAGAGCTACATGGCTTCTCCTCTGTCTCTGACTCAACAGGAGAAGGGCATCAACCTGATGCACATCGAGTCTCGCCCGTCACGACTGAACAACCAGGAGTTTGAGTTCTTCATCAGCGTGGACACCAGCTCCTCCAAGTCCCTGGACGAGGTCATCGATGGCCTGCGCACCGAGATCAGTGGCCACGTGCATGAGCTCTCACGCAACAAACAGAAGGACACAGGTGTGTGTGTATCAGGGTTGGGGTTAATTCCAATCCTTGTCAACACGTTTTGATTAGGAAAATTTGGAATTGGAATACAGAATTACTCTTTGAATTGACTAGAGTTGAAATGGAATTCACCCTAATCCTGGTGTGTATGAGTGTGTGTAAATATAAATATATTATCAATTAATAATCAATCTAGATATGCATATAACATATTACAAACCATGACTGAAAGTATTAAAAACCATGACTGATTAAAATTATGACTATTAAATCATTATTTTAAGTGTACTTAACAATAATTATGTGATGATATATTTGTGTCTAGGAGGGAGAAGGGGGAAGTAGACAAAGCCTGTGTGTGTGTGTGTCAAATGATCTGAACTTTGGGTGGCGCTTTAGCAGGCCACCAGCCAGACTGTCTAATGAGGCCATGAGCGTCGCCGCGGAGACGGATGGCCTGTCCCTCACATCCAGCCTCCTTTATTAGTTGTTTCCACAATGACATTAGTTTAGTTACTGGGTACCAACCGGCCTGGCTGCAAACAGAGGAGCCCAGTGTCACCGACTGTCACAGAACAGACTGTCTCTATCACAGACCCAGAGGAGGGAAACCCTAACAGAGCCATCGCTCATCCCGGACAGACAGGCGGAGATAGACAGGGCCACCACCAAGCCAGCAGCCCTTGTACTCAGCCCCCTCTGTCTAGCCCTATGGTCTACTGGACAGGGCGACAGGTTAATGTGTCATTGGGGATATTAGAGATATTTATGGTCTGAGATGGAGACAGGCTGTTTTGAGAGGAGTCTGGTGGGATCCCATTGTTCCCCTAGCCTCAGGCTGGACCACACGGCCTCGATTTAGATTAATGGTTGATGTCCAGTACTTCTAACTGTCATAAATGAGCCAATGGGTGACCTCCTCTGCTGCTCTGTTCACTGTCAACATGGTTACTGGATAGTGTTCTATCCCAATGCAAACGCACCCTGCAGGCAAACCCCCCACAAAGCCATCCACATCAATATTCATTTGGGCTTCACTTGTTTCAATCAATTTACATTTTGGAATTGGACATTGAACACAAGGCATATATACTACAGACAATTGTAAATATTACTAAATTGTAGTTGTCTACATCTCAAGAAGTTATGTACCACTGTTTCTATTGGTTTTACTCTGGTCTGTTTTGGCCATGTATGTATCTATTTGTCACATTCACCTGAACTGGGTAATGAGGAGATGCCCCCGTCCCACAGTTCCATGGTTCCCCAATGACATCCAGGACTTGGATCGCTTTGCCAACCAGATTCTGAGCTACGGATCTGAGTTGGATTCTGATCACCCTGTAAGGATCAACCATTTATTACTGTCTGTTTACATCCTACACACTGTGTACTGGGTGTCTGCTTTGTATTGTATGTGTGTCTGCATTGTTGGGAAGGGCCCGTAAGTTAACATTTCACTGTTAGTCCACACCTGTTGTTATACGAAGCATGTGACGATTACAATTTAATTTGATTTATGTGGGTGTGTGTAGATGCGTAGGTACGTGTGTGTATACATGTGCATCCACATGTGTGTTTTATGAAAGATTCAAATCGTGATGACAGTCCCCACTCTGCTATCTATTCTAATGGAAACTCTCTAGGGCCCCAAATTGATGTCATTGCTTTGATTGAGCCCCTATAATTATAGATAATTGCTCCCTTTTGCCACCGCCTTTAAAGTGAAATGTATTCGTCATGAGCAGCATACATTCTACAAAGGCCTCATTTGAATATGTGTTTCCAGCCAGGGCTCTCAGCAGAGTGGGAGAGTATGATGCTGTCAAAGAGTCCAAGTAGTCCTAGCTGAGGATTTACACACTATATACAGGGCCAGGCAGTGACCATAAATAAGATCTAACATTGATTACTTCTGTCTTTCACTCCAGGGCTTCACAGACCCAGTGTACAGAACCAGGAGGAAGGAGTTTGCCGACATTGCCTACAACTACAGACAGTAACTATCAATCCAGACTAGAACAATTTTTCTCTTGGGTCCCTCTCTTTTACACAACAGCAGAGGTGGAGAGCTTCTAGAACCTACAAGAAGTGATCTATGGCTCTTTCCTCCAACCTCATTTCATTCCCCGCTTTGCCTTTTACTGAAAATTACCACAAACAAAAGGGGACAAATTACAGAGGGGACAGTGGTGGATTTGAAACCTCTAGCTTTGTTCGCATAATTGAGACTTCATTATTCCCAGGAACTACAGAGAGCGCCAGCCCCAATGAAAACGCCCTCACAGGATGCTCACATTTACATGGCAGTGGGACCTTGGCAGAATAATGAAGTGAATCCACTAACATATTGTACACCGGTGTGTGTTAACAACCGTGTGTCTCTCTGTTTCAGTGGCCAGGTCATTCCCAGGGTGGAGTACACAGTGGAGGAGAAGGCCACATGGAGCACAGTGTTCAATGAGCTGAAGACTCTGTACCCCACGCACGCCTGCCGCGAGTACAACCGTGTGTTCCCCCTGCTGGAGCAGTACTGCGGCTATAGGCAGGACAACATCCCCCAGCTGGAGGACATCTCACGCTACCTGCAGTGTAAAGACAACCGATCGTGCCTAAGTGCCCTACTTCCTCTGCTTCTATCAGCGTCCCACATACACTGACATGGTACCCTCCCCTCCTCTCTGTTTTAGCGTGCACAGGTTTTCGGCTGCGCCCCGTGGCTGGCCTGCTCTCCTCTCGGGATTTCCTGGCTGGTCTGGCCTTCCGAGTCTTCCACTCTACACAGTACATTCGTCACCAATCCAAGCCCATGTACACACCTGAGCCGTGAGTGTCACCCTCATCATTTTAAGGAGAAAAAACATTAATTACTCACTGGTTCGCCATGGTATGTTTTAGGGACCATCCGATTTCCGTCATTTCCTACACGTAGAATCGGTTTGTACTCGGTTTGCAAATTACAGCCGGCACCCTGTTAAGTACTTTCGGCCGGCAAATGCCACCGGTGTGTCCATGTCTTTATAGATGTGTCACATCCCACCTTGGGACCAGTTGTACATAGTTGAATATGTTCTACAGTCATTGACTTACATCTCTCCACAGGGATATCTGCCATGAACTCCTGGGCCATGTTCCTCTGTTTGCTGACCCCACCTTTGCCCAATTCTCACAGGTAAAGAACACAAGAGGAGATGAACGTTCTTTATCCACTGCTGGTATCATAACTTCAGAGAACTATCCATTGTTGGCGTGAAAAAGGGCACCACTTTAAAGATCAGCTTCAAACACAGTTAGTCATAATGTTGAGGAGGATTGAGGAGAATGCCGTGCAACTGTACTGAATGTGCCAGTCTTTCTCTAATTTTGGTTTTGCTCCTGTAGAACGCTTTCATCTGTTACAGCACAATATCCTGATGCAAATATAGACAATAGCATGATTTATTTGACGCTGTTCTGAACAGGAAATCGGTCTGGCTTCCCTGGGTGCCCCCGACGAGTACATTGAGAGGCTTGCTACTGTAAGTATCTCAGACGTCTCACAACATCAACTACAGCCGACTCCTGATACCAGGCGAATACAAAACAATGTTGAATTTGTGATGAGGCCTTGTGTGTGTCTGTCCACAGGTCTATTGGTTCACAGTGGAGTTTGGCCTCTGCAGGCAGGGCTCTGAGATCAAGGCCTATGGAGCCGGGCTTCTCTCATCATTTGGAGAGCTGCAGGTATTTACATTACATTTACATCTTCCAAAGCGACTTACAATGATAAATGGATGCTAGAAGCAGCCACAGTGGAACAATTCATTTAGCCATGTGGCTATTTTTACGAGGGTGTCTTTCATGACCTGTTTAATGCCCACGTGCGCAGGCCTCCTTCCTGCAGTTCTAATATAGACACATCCATATGATGTAGCCCAGTGGGCTGCCAGAGAGCAGCATCGCATTAGTGGAAACAAAGACTGTTCTCAGGGCAGACCTGGTTGTAGCTAGGTATGTTCGAGTCACGTCGGGGACAGTTTTAGCATTTTAACTAACCCTAATCTTAACCTAATTTTCCAAACCTGCCAGGTAAATTCTCCTAACCTGCTACGAAAAGTAACTTCTACTAGTCAAAACCGTCAGACCTGCCCTGATACCAATCTTGGTTTCCACTAATGCGACACAGCTGTCAATCAGTTTGTTAGTGGTCCACCCAGGGCTCAGGCTAAATGTGTCACTGGGGGAAACTGGTGAGGAGTGGGTTAGTGGTTCACTGGAGAAGTAGGGGGCAAAGACAGAATTCATATCTTAAGTCACCAGTTACATCAGACGTTGTCATCAGAGGATGAGCAGTTAGCTGACACATATCACAGCAGGACTCCATTCACACTGCACTTCCTGTTTACTGCTACCAGGCGAAATTGCCCACTGCTTGTGGTCCGTGACATCAAAACACCAAGAGAGGACTTGGATTCTGCTCATTGTAGATTGATTCATGACAGTGGTACATCTCCCATAAGTGGGGATTGTCAAACTCTGGAATAACATTTGACTGTTTTGAATTGGTTTTACAGTACTGTTTGACAGACAAGCCCAAGATTCAACCATTTGACCCTGCAAAGACCAGCCTCCAGAAGTACCCAATCACTGAGTTCCAGCCCGTTTACTTTGTTGCAGAGAGCTTTGACGACGCTAAAGAGAGAGTCAGGTAATATTTAACATCTGTACAATATTAAACGTTTATTATGTCACATTCATTCACTGTAATTGCTTCGGAACTCTGGATCTTTATATCGTAATATATACGTTTACATTTTCAATTGAAAGTCCTATGTTATGACTCTTTATGCAGGAAATTTGCCGACACCATCCCCAGGCCTTTCTCAGTGCGCTACAACGCGTACACCCAAAGCATTGAAGTCTTGGATAACACCCAGCAGCTGAGAAACCTGGCTGACAACATCAGTGGTGTGTGACATTTCAAATAAATAAATAATCAAATCAAATAAAATTGTATTTGTCACATACACATGGTTAGCAGATGTTAATGCGAGTGTAGCGAAATGCTTGTGCTTCTAGTTCCGACAATGCAGTAATAACCAACAAGTAATCTAACTAACAATTCCAAAACTACTGTCTTGTACACAGTGTGAGGGGATAAAGAATATGTACATAAGGATATATGAATGAGTGATGGTACAGAGCAGCATAGGCAGATACAGTAGATTGTATCGAGTACAGTATATACATATGAGATGAGTATGTAAACAAAGTGGCATAGTTAAAGTGGCTAGTGATACATGTATTACATAAGGATACAGTCGATGATATAGAGTACAGTATATACGTATGCCTATGAGATGAATAATGTAGGGTGAGTAACATTATATAAGGTAGCATTGGTTAAAGTGGCTAGTGATATATTTACATCATTTCCCATCAATTCCCATTATTAAAGTGGCTGGAGTTGAGTCAGTGTCAGTGTGTTGGCAGCAGCCACTCAATGTTAGTGGTGGCTGTTTAACAGTCTGATAGCCTTGAGATAGAAGCTGTTTTTCAGTCTCTCGGTCCCAGCTTTGATGCACCTGTACTGACCTCGCCTTCTGGATGATAGCGGGGTGAACAGGCAGTGGCTCGGGTGGTTGATGTCCTTGATGATCTTTATGGCCTTCCTGTGACATCGGGTGGTGT
This sequence comes from Oncorhynchus mykiss, assembly GCF_013265735.2. Taxonomy (NCBI): domain Eukaryota; kingdom Metazoa; phylum Chordata; class Actinopteri; order Salmoniformes; family Salmonidae; genus Oncorhynchus; species Oncorhynchus mykiss. Next base: position 58,200,703 of record NC_048579.1, on the reverse strand, counting down.
ATGTGTCCTGGAGGGCAGGTAGTTTGCCCCCGGTGATGCGTTGTGCAGACCTCACTACCCTCTGGAGAGCCTTACGGTTGAGGGCGGAGCAGTTGCCGTACCAGGCGGTGATACAGCCCGCCAGGATGCTCTCGATTGTGCATCTCGATTGTGCATCTGTAGAAGTTTATGGAGTCCTCATAAAACTAACTTCTCAATAACCCCTTATGCAAATACCAACATCAAGTACTATTAGAAATGGATTCAAATGAGATTTTCTACCAATTGTAATTTATATATACACTGTAATACTGTAATATATGCTATTTAGCATAGACTTTTATCCAAAGCGGCTTACAGTCATATATTTTTCATACGGGTGGTCCTGGGAATTAAACCGAGTCCTCTGGCATTGCAAGCACCATGCTCTACCAACTGAGCTACAGAAGACCACACTAGGATTTATTTTTGCCTTGCCTTTTACAAATTGAAAACATAGTTTAATTGAATTAAAGACAATATCTGTATGAATGTCCAACTCCTACTGGAATTGAATGTTTCTTAATCTTCTTCCACCTAATTTGATCATGTTGCTTTTGTTTTTAGGGGAAATTGGGATCTTGTGCAATGCCCTGCGGAAGATGGAGTAAGGAGACCAACTTCAATACTGATGTGCGCAATGATAGAATCTCAATGTATTGCATTAATCTTGTAGATTTCCCATTATACACTTTCTACTTATAATCTGTGTGCTTGTCCATTTTAACATCTACTGCATTCTGCTTCATCTTTAAATAAATTATTCATAAATACCTACTGCAACCCAGACGCTAGTCATTTTAAGTAGAACATTTTAATTGTAGTAGTCATTATTAGAGTAGCACTCGCTGAATGAATCACACAGAGGCAGACTACTAGCCAATGAAAATGGCACATCGGAAAATTAGTCAGTCATTGAAAATACGAAGTTACATAAAACAAGTATTAACTTTAAAATAAGTATTATTTTATCATACCTTTTTCAGTATGTTCTAGAAATCCAACACCGCCATTACTGTGTTGATAGGTTAACCGATGTAATTTTCTGTAATCTGCTGAGACGGATTACATTGGAATAGTGCTGTTCCAGAACTATTAGCTCAGGCTTTGACGATGATCTAATTCGTACATAAGTATTCTATCTATAGTGGTTAAATGGCAAATGGCAAACATAAATCTTTGCATTATGCTATAAATAGCTAGGCCTATATAACACAATAACGCAATACAATGTGTATGTCCAGCATGTTATTAGAGAATGTGTTTGATTATATCCTGAATTCTGATTAATCCAAATGATTGACTGTTTTTCCATTCTTTACTATCACATTTGTTTGTATAATATGCATGAACATGTGTTATTATTAACTTGCCAAATAAATGTGTGCTAAAAAGGTTCTTTCAGATCAATTCTCAAAATAATTATTGTTATTATTATATATGTATTAGTATTATTAGGCTGTAATTGGCTGTGAGAACATATGTCTGCCAACCTGCGTTTCAGCACCTTGGAGAGCATCCCAAGTCAGGGGAAAATAACGTTTTGCACAATGACCTGTTGCATCTGTTACAAATCAATGGGAATACAAATATATAGCCTAGGATAAATGTAGGTAAAACTCAATATTCATAATCTTATTTTGTAGGCTACAAAACGTTTTATTTCGCAATATATTAGGCCTATACGTGCTTTCATCGGCTCTTTTTTATTCCATTAAAAGGCGATTGGCTGTTATGACGCATAACACCTAAAACTCAGACGTGTGCATTTGCATAACTCATTTCCATAAAGAATTATGTGAGCACTGGGATATAAACCTGTCTCTCTGCTGATGGCACAGATTCAAAAACCGCTGTGCCTCGGCGAGTCTCAGTATCCGGGAATAGGCCTATATAGACTATTCGATCAAACAAATCATAGCAACTCTGCAATATTATTTTTAAAACAGTCTACGACAAATCGCCAGAAGTTCAATGAAGACGGAGAGTGTGGTGCAAAACATTCCGTTCGTCGGCAGAAAGCCAAGTCTGATCGAAGATGCCCGGAAAGAGCGCGCAAGCTGTTCATCGTCCCCTGACCCATCGCGGGGCGGTGAAAACGTTGTGTTTAAGGAAAAGGAAGGAACCGTGACACTGAACATTCTTTTCGCACTCAGTCATGAGAAGAATGCAGGGTTCTTTAAAACTGGCAAAGTCTTTGAGGTAAGGAAAGCATGTTCATCATTAGATAGGAGTTGCAGATGGAGCTTCAATAAATCAGGTCTACCGCATCGAATCAAGTTGATAAAATATACATGTGTTTGCTTAAATATGATTTGTATGTCTTTACAATGCATTCAGACGTTTGAAGCCAAGCTTCTGCATATTGAGAGCCGACCAGGGAGGAAGTCTAAGAACAGTGGCTGTGATGATCTGGAGTTCTTTATGAGGTGTGAAGTGCACATCTCGGTCACAGACATCTTCATCAACTCACTCAAGAGAGTCGCCGACGACGGAGGAAAAGGGTTATAATAACATTTGAATGAAACAATAATCATTCGTTTCTAATAATAGTAACGTTTTTCTTATTTTAATTTGATTTATTAGCGTTTAGAATAAAATAACAACTAATCATTTAAATTGTGTGAAATAATTATGCTCTGACATATTTTCCTGTTTCCTTGTTTTAGTTCCCTGGTTCCCAAGAAAGATCAGAGATCTGGATAAATGCAACCTGTTGATAACGAAATATGACCCAGATATGGACCAGGATCATCCAGTTAGTGTATATGTTTACCGTAGCAATATAGCTAGGCTGCTATTTATATGGCATTGATACAATACTTGTATAATTCATTGAATTGTTAGCAATAATACTCAACTATCAAAAAGGATAACAAACTAAACATGTCATGGCTAACTAAATGTTATGATTCCTTTTACAGGGATTCAGTGATCCAGAATACAGAAAAAGAAGGTGCTTCATCGCTGAACTTGCAGCGAATTACAAACAGTAAATTGATACCATCATTTTCACATTTCAAAAAAGGATATTCCCATGTAGTCAGTCGCTCTTAGGTGCCAGCACTGCATCATTGGACCAAAGGCATGCCATTGTAGAAATGCATTCGTAAAGGAATGACTGATGTATTGATTCATCCATCTCTGTTCCACAGGGGGGAACCATTACCCAGAGTGGAGTACACACCAGAGGAGGTGGCCACATGGTGAGAACAACAGCTGATGTATAGTATACTGGAGATGGACATCATACCGTAATACTAGACATCTTTCCTAATGATAATAGCCTACAGTCAATATACCTGTGGAGTTGGAATGACAGTGTTCTAATGACTCTGCTGCTGCTGTCATTTAACAGGAAAGAGGTGTACCGGACCCTGCGGACCATCTACCCTGACCTGGCATGCAGACAGTTCCTGGGTGGCTGCAGCAGCTGGAGAGGACAGTATCCCCCAGCTCCGGGAGGTCTCTGCCTTCCTCAGAGGTGAGGCCCAGCAGCCTATCTCTGCCTGAGGGACAGAGCCTGAGGGACAGAGCAATAGCAGCACTATGCCCAGCTTCAAGGAATATAATAAACATGGACAGAGGCAAATCCAGCATGCCCACGACTTTCCATTGAATGACTAATCCTGGTCAATGACGGTGCGCCTTATAGATTGATTGTGCCTCTTTATTTTCATGTAGATTGCTTGCAACAGTAATAACAACATTAAGGATTGTTCTCGTATTGCAGAAACACCATGTATGAACATCAGCATCCAAGCTGTGAATATGTCTCTGACAGTGGTACCTTGCACTGTGTTCTTGTCTGTCCAAAGAAGACAGGCTTCCAGCTGCGTTCGGTGGCAGGGCTACTCTCCGCCAGAGACTTCCTAGCTAGCCTGGCCTTCAGAGTGTTCCAGTGTACCCAGTACATCCGCCACGCCTCCGCACCCATGCACTCCCCGGAGCCGTACGTCAAATGGTGTCATTGACATAGTAGAATCACTCGAAAGAATGTGTGTCATAAAAATACGTTTACTGAGCTGATCATAAATAATAACATATTTATGATTCATGTGTATCATGATAATCAGTCTAATCAATGGACATATTCATGTGGTTCATGTTGTTGTGCTCCCTTCTCTCAGAGACTGCTGTCACGAGTTACTCGGCCATATTCCTATGCTTGCATTTAGACTTATAATATGGTTCATATGATGCTTGGGAGTAATAATACATCAATTATAATAATACATCCATTATAACAATACATCCATTGTCTTATCAGTGCGCAACACTTACAATTGTTTGTCACTTGCAGGAAATTGGCCTTGCCTCACTGGGAGCGTCAGACGAGGATATTGAGAGACTCTCAACCATAAGAGCTGACCTTTGAGCTTTCATTTCAAAATAAGAAGTTACCAATCAGATGTAAAACATTAGGTACTGCTTTAAGGTTGGGTGTTGGACTACAAATAATGGACCTTTGCTTCCATCTAGTGGAAATATAAAATACTGACCAATCTGATAATTTGACTAATGTGTGAAATGGAGCCTTATCATTTCTTCATCACTTGTTGTCATTCCTCCGACAGTTGTACTGGTTCACGGTGGGGTTTGTACTGTGTAAGCAGAATGGAACTGTGAAGGCATTCTGAGACTAAGTAGACAGGTTGGAAAGTATGGTCTGCCGGCCTCCTGTCCTCATATGGAGAACTCATTGTGAGTAGTATTTTACATTGGTACTCTGAGGAATTGTACTGATAGAGGGGACTAATTCCTAATTTATTATCTCTGTTTTTATACAACATGCCGCTAATAATTTCTGAAGGAGTCTAAAACAATAACTAATCACTTATTTCCATATGCTCTCTAACGAACCTGAGTACAAACCATTCAACCCAGAGGAGACAGCAATCCAGCCTTACCAGCCTTTCCAACCTGTCTACTTTGTCTCAGAAAGCTTTGAGGATGCCAAGATTAAGATGAGGTACATCAATGCATACAAGTACGTCACAGGAAATGTGTAACTTTTTTATTTAACCTTTATTTAACTAGGCAAGTCAGTTAAGAACAAATTCTTATTTTCAATGACGGCCTAGGAACAGTGGGTTAACTGCCTGTTCAGGGGCAGAATGACAGATTTGTACCTTGTCAGCTCGGGGGTTTGAACTTGCAACCTTCCGGTTACTAGTCCAGCGTTCTAAACACTAGGCTACCCTGCCGCCCCTATGTGGCGTATACCTTGGGTTTGAGTTGATTTTGTCGCTCCTGGACACGGTGTTGCAGGGGTTTTGGAGAGGAGCCAGTGGGAACCTCAGGGGATCTGAGGACACAGAAGCAAATCAGATTGAAGGCAGCTGTTTAGGAGTTACTCGTAATTAGTATATTATGCTTTGTAATATTTTAAGGTAATCTGAATGAGCAGAGTATGGATGGACATAGAGCAGGGATGGGCAACTTCAGTCCTCGGGGGCCGGACTGGTGTCACACTTTTACCAAATCCCAAGCACAAACAGCTGAGTCAAATTGCATTCTGAACTGAAGATCATGGTTAGTTGATTATTGGAGTCAGGTGTGTTAGCTAACACATCATTATGACAGAGATGAGATGACGTGAGGAGACACTCGGAGTCCATACTTGCGAACATTTCAATTTAACCCATAAGAGTTTAAGCCCCGTCTAAATCGGGGGAGGATGTACTACTAATCTACTGTTGGTCCCATGGTGTTTATATTTGCATACTATTGTTTGCACAGATGAACGTGGCAACTTTAGGCGTTTGGAAATAGCTCCCAATGATGAACCAGACTTGTGGGGGTTTATTTTTATTTTCCCATGATGTCAAGCAAAGAGGCACTGAGTTTGAAGGTAGGCCTTGAATTACATCCACAGGTACACCTCCAATTGACTCAAATGATGTCAATTAGCCTATCAGAAGCTTCTAAAGCCATGAAATAATTTTCAGGAATTTTCCAATCTGTTTTGAGGCACAGTCAACTTGGTGTATGTAAACTTCTGACCCACTGGAATTGTGATACAGTGAATTATAAGTGAAAAAATGTGTCTGTAAAAAAATGACTTGTGTCATGCACAAAGTAGATGTCCTAACCGACTTGCCAAAACTATAGTTTGTTAACAATACATTTGTGGAGTGGTTGAAAAAATAGTTTTAATGACTCCAACATAAGTGTATGTAAACTTCCGACTTCACCACGCAGCCGTCATACGGCTCAGGAAGGAGACGCGTTCTGTCTCCTAGAGATGAACGTACTTTGGTGCGAAAAGTGCAAATCAATCCCAGAACAACAGCAAAGGACCTTGTGAAGATGCTGGAGGAAACAGGTACAAAAGTGTCCATATCCACAGTAAAACAAGTTCTATATCCACATAACCTGAAAGGCTGCTCAGCAAGGCAAGGAACAAGTCACTGCTCCAAAACCACTACAAAACAAATTCAGACTATGGTTTGCAACTGCACATGGGGACCAAGATCGTTCTTTTTGGAGAAATTACCTCTGGTCTGATGAAACAAAATTAGAAATGTTTGGCCATAATGACCAGTGTTATGTTTGGAGGGAAAAGGGGGAGGCTTGCAAGCCGGAGAACACTATCCCAACCATAAAGCACGGGGGTGGCAGCATCATGTTGTGGGGGTGCTTTGCTGCAGGAGGGATGGCATCATGAGGTGGAAAATTCTGTGGATATATTGAAGCAACATCTCAAGACATCAATCAGGAAGTTAAACATAGAAAATCTTTGGAGGGAATTGAAAGTCCGTGTTGCCCAGCAACAGCCCCAAAACATCACTGCTCTAGAAGAGATCTGCATGGAGGAATGGGCCAAAATACCAGCAACAGTGTGTGAAAACCTTGTGAAGACTTACAGAAAACGTTTGACCTCTGTCATTGCCAACAAAGGGTATATAACAAAGTATTGAGAAACTTTTGTTATTGACCAAATACTTATTTTCCACCATAATTTGCAAATAAATTCATAAAAAATCCTGCAATGTGATTTTCTGAATTTTTTTTCTTCTAATTTTGTCTGTCAGATTGGAGTGTACCTATGATGAAAATTACAGGCCTCTCTCGTCTTTTTAGGTGGGAGAACTTGCACAATTGGTGGCTGACTAAATACTTTTTTGCCCCACTGTATATCAGTACACTCATAACTTAAGCGTTACTGAACTTCTTCTATTTGATCAAATAAACCCCAGTAGCAAATAAGCTACTATTTTTTTGTTGACCAAATTCAACACTCATTGACTTCCATACAAAAACTCCTTGCTTGGGTGGGTGAAACAATGGAAAAAAATGTCACCTGCTGAAGGGAGACAGATTTTCCGCAGAGTTGGGCCTCTGTCTTCCTGTATGTTTAAAATATCCCTCTTTTGGCCAGGGTTGACCTCTTTTAAGAAATGCCATTGGTTGGTGGATATAAAGTTTAAGATCTTTGATACACTGATGAAGAATTTGTGCCAGGTTATAATAAGTGCCATTTGTTGAGGTTAGCATAGGGCTAATGTGTTCCATGTTATCTGATGAGACCAGCTACAATTGTGATGGCACCGTTTTATTTGCTCTTAACCAACCATGCTATTTTGTTTGTTTTTCCCATTGTTTGTAACGTATTTTGTACATAATGTTGCTGCTACCGTCTCTTATGACTGAAAAGAGCTCTGGACCTCAGAACAGTGATTACGCACCTCAAATTGGACAAACACTCAAACAGGCCCTCATCCCCATCATTTGCTGGAGAAAGAAACTGAGATTTTGCGTAAAGAGATCGGGGTGCCTTGCGAGGATCAGGCGACGAGAGGCTAATCTGCCTTTGCCATCAGTACTGTTAGCTAACATTCAATTGTTGGAAAATAAATGTGTCGTACTGAAAGCACCAACGGGACATTAAAAACTGCAATATCTTATGTTTCACCTCAGTCGTGGCTGAATGACAACATTAATAACATACAGCTGGCAGGTTATACACTATCGGCAGGACAGAACAGAGGCGTCTGGTAAGACACGGGGCGGGGGCCTATGCATATTTGTAAACAACAGCTGGTGCACGATATCTAAAGAAGTCTCAAGGTTTTGCTCGCCCGAGGTAGAGTATCTCACGATAAGCTGTAGACCACACTATCTACCTAGAGTTTATCTGTATTTTTCGTAGCGGTCTACATACCACCACAGACCAATGCTTGCACTCAATGAGCTGTATACAGTGCCTTGCGAAAGTTTTCAGCCCCCTTGAACTTTGCGACCTTTTGCCACATTTCAGACTTCAAACATAAAGATATAAAACTGTATTTTTTTGTGAAGAATCAACAACAAGTGGGACACAATCATGAAGTGGAACGACATTTATTGGATATTTCAAACTTTTTTAACAAATCAAAAACTGAACAATTGGACGTGCAAAATTATTCAGCCCCTTTACTTTCAGTGCAGCAAACTCTCTCCAGAAGTTCAGTGAGGATCTCTGAATGATCCAATGTTGACCTAAATGACTAATGATGATAAATACAATCCACCTGTGTGTAATCAAGTCTCCGTATAAATGCACCTGCACTGTGATAGTCTCAGAGGTCCGTTAAAAGCGCAGAGAGCATCATGAAGAACAAGGAACACACCAGGCAGGTCCGAGATACTGTTGTGAAGAAGTTTAAAGCCGGATTTGGATACAAAAAGATTTCCCAAGCTTTAAACATCCCAAGGAGCACTGTGCAAGCGATAATATTGAAATGGAAGGAGTATCAGACCACTGCAAATCTACCAAGACCTGGCCGTCCCTCTAAACTTTCAGCTCATACAAGGAGAAGACTGATCAGAGATGCAGCCAAGAGGCCCATGATCACTCTGGATGAACTGCAGAGATCTACAGCTGAGGTGGGAGACTCTGTCCATAGGACAACAATCAGTCGTATATTGCACAAATCTGGCCTTTATGGAAGAGTGGCAAGAAGAAAGCCATTTCTTAAAGATATCCATAAAAAGTGTCGTTTAAAGTTTGCCACAAGCCACCTGGGAGACACACCAAACATGTGGAAGAAGGTGCTCTGGTCAGATGAAACCAAAACTGAACTTTTTGGCAACAATGCAAGACGTTATGTTTGGCGTAAAAGCAACACAGCTCATCACCATGAACACACCATCCCCACTGTCAAACATGGTGGTGGCAGCATCATGGTTTGGGCCTGCTTTTCTTCAGCAGGTACAGGGAAGATGGTTAAAATTGATGGGAAGATGGATGGAGCCAAATACAGGACCATTCTGGACCTGAATCCAATCGAGAATCTGTGGAAAGAACTGAAAACTGCTGTTCACAAATGCTCTCCATCCAACCTCACTGAGCTCGAGCTGTTTTGCAAGGAGGAATGGGAAAAAATGTCAGTCTCTCGATGTGCAAAACTGATAGAGACATACCCCAAGCGACTTACAGATGTAATCGCAGCAAAAGGTGGCGCTACAAAGTATTAGCGCTGAAGGGGGCTGAATAATTTTGCACGCCCAATTTTTCAGATTTTGATTTGTTAAAAAAGTTTGAAATATCCAATAAATGTCGTTCCACTTCATGATTGTGTCCCACTTGTTGTTGATTCTTCACAAAAAAATACAGTTTTATATCTTTATGTTTGAAGCCTGAAATGTGGCAAAAGGTCGCAAAGTTCAAGGGGGCCGAATACTTTCGCAAGGCACTTGTACCTCCATAAGCGAACAGGAAAACGCTCATCCAGAGGTGGCGCTCCTAGTAGCCGGGGACTTTGATGCAGGGAAACTTAAGTCAGTTTTACCTAATTTCTTTCAGCATGCTCAATGTGCAACCAGAGGGGGAAAAAAACTCTAATCCCCCTTTACTCCACACACAGAGACACGTACAAAGCTCTCCCTCGCCCTCTATTTGACAAATCTGACCATAATTCTATACTGATTCCTGCTTACAAGCAAAAATTAAAGCAGGAAGCACCAGTGACTCGGTCTATAAAAAAGCTTATAAGAAATCCCACTATGCCCTCCAACAAACCATCAAACAAGCAAAGCATAAATACAGGACTAAGATTGAATCGTACTACACCGGCTCCGATGTGGCAGGGCTTGCAGACTATTACAGACTACAAAAGGGAAGCACAGTCGAGAGCTGTCCAGTGACACAAGCCTACCAGATGAGCTAAATAACTTCTATGCTCACTTCGAGGCAAGTAACACAAACATGCATGAGAGCATCAGCTGTTCCGCATGACTGTGTGATCACGCTCTGCGCAGTCGATGTGAGGAAGTCCTTTAAATAGGTCAACATTCGCAAGGCCGCAGGGCCAGATGGATTACCAGGACATGTACTCTGAGCATGCGCTGACCAAATGGAAAGTCTCTTCACTGACATTTTCAATCTCTCCCTGACTGATTCTGTCATACCTACATGTTTCAAGCAGACCACCATAGTCCCTGTGCCCTAGAACACTAAGGTAACCTGCCTAAATGACTACCAACCTGTAGCACTCACATCTGTAGCCATGAAATGCTTTGAAAGGCTAGTCATGGCTCACATCAACACCACTCCAACACCATCATTAAGTTTGCCAATGACACAACAGTGGTAGGCCTGATCATGGACAACGACGAGAAGGCCTATAGGGAGGGGGTCAGAGACCTGACCATGTGGTGCAAGGACGACAGCCTATCCCTCAATGCGATCAAGACAAAGGAGATTATTGTGGACTACAGGAAAAGGAGGACAGAGCATGCCTCCATTCTCATCGACGGGGCTGTAGTGGAGCAGGTTGAGAGCTTCAAGTACCTTGGCGTCCACATCACCAACAAACTAACATGATCCAAGCTCACCAAGACAGTCGTGAAGAGGCCACGACAAAACCTATTCCCCCTCAGGAGACTGAAAGGATTTGGCAAGGATCCTTAGATCCTCAAAAGGTTCTACAGCTGCACCATCGAGAGCATCCTGGTTGCATCACTGCCGGGACCTCTACCAGGCGGTGTCAGAGGGAGGCCCTAAAAATGGTCAAAGACTGCAACCACCCTAGTCATAGACTGTTCTCTCTGCTACTGCACGGCAAGCGGTACCGGAGCACCAAGTCTAGGTCCAGGAGGCTTCAAATACAGTGCCTTGCGAAAGTATTCGCCCCCCTTGAACTTTGCGACCTTTTGCCACATTTCAGGCTTCAAACATAAAGATATAAAACTGTATTTTTTTGTGAAGAATCAACAACAAGTGGGACACAATCATGAAGTGGAACGACATTTATTGGATATTTCAAACTTTTTTAACAAATCAAAAACTGAAAAATTGGGCGTGCAAAATTATTCAGCCCCCTTAAGTTAATACTTTGTAGCGCCACTTTTTGCTGCGATTACAGCTGTAAGTCGCTTGGGGTATGTCTCTATCAGTTTTGCACATCGAGAGACTGAAATGTTTTCCCATTCCTCCTTGCAAAACAGCTTGAGCTCAGTGAGGTTGGATGGAGAGCATTTGTGAACAGCAGTTTTCAGTTCTTTCCACAGATTCTCGATCGGACTTTGACTTGGCCATTCTAACACCTGGATATGTTTATTTTTGAACCATTCCATTGTAGATTTTGCTTTATGTTTTGGATCATTGTCTTGTTGGAAGACAAATCTCCGTCCCAGTCTCAGGTCTTTTGCAGACTCCATCAGGTTTTCTTCCAGAATGGTCCTGTATTTGGCTCCATCCATCTTCCCATCAATTTTAACCATCTTCCCTGTCCCTGCTGAAGAAAAGCAGGCCCAAACCATGATGCTGCCACCACCATGTTTGACAGTGGGGATGGTGTGTTCAGCTGTGTTGCTTTTACGCCAAACATAACGTTTTGCATTGTTGCCAAAAAGTTCAATTTTGGTTTCATCTGACCAGAGCACCTTCTTCCACATGTTTGGTGTGTCTCCCAGGTGGCTTGTGGCAAACTTTAAACTACACTTTTTATGGATATCTTTAAGAAATGGCTTTCTCCTTGCCACTCTTCCATAAAGGCCAGATTTGTGCAATATACGACTGATTGTTGTCCTATGGACAGAGTCTCCCACCTCAGCTGTAGATCTCTGCAGTTCATCCAGAGTGATCATGGGCCTCTTGGCTGCATCTCTGATCAGTCTTCTCCTTGTATGAGCTGAAAGTTTAGAGGGACGGCCAGGTCTTGGTAGATTTGCAGTGATCTGATACTCCTTCCATTTCAATATTATCACTTGCACAGTGCTCCTTGGGATGTTTAAAGCTTGGGAAATCTTTTTGTATCCAAATCCGTCTTTAAACTTCTTCACAACAATATCTCAGTCCTGCCTGGTGTGTTCCTTGTTCTTCATGATGCTCTCTGCGCTTTTAACGGACCTCTGAGACTATCACAGTGCAGGTGCATTTATACGGAGACTTGATTACACACAGGTGGATTGTATTTATCATCATTAGTCATTTAGGTCAACATTGGATCATTCAGAGATCCTCACTGAACTTCTGGAGAGAGTTTGCTGCACTGAAAGTAAAGGGGCTGAATAATTTTGCACGCCCAATTTTTCAGTTTTTGATTTGTTAAAAAAGTTTGAAATATCCAATAAATGTCGTTCCACTTCATGATTGTGTCCCACTTGTTGTTGATTCTTCACAAAAAAATACAGTTTTATATCTTTATGTTTGAAGCCTGAAATGTGGCAAAAGGTCGCAAAGTTCAAGGGGGCCGAATACTTTCGCAAGGCACTGTAGCTTCTACACCCAAGGCATAAGACTCCTGAACATCAAGTCAAATGGCTACCCAGACTATTTGCATTGCCCCCCCCCCCACCGACTTGCCGGTGCCCGGCACATTGACTCTGTACCGGTACCCCCTGTATTTCTCCCCGCTATTGTTATTTACTGCTGCTCTTTAATTATTTGTTATTCTTAGCTCTTACTTTTTGGGGGGTATTTTCTTAAAACGGCACTGTTGGTTAAGGGTTTGTAAGTAAGCATTTCAATGTAAGGTTTACACCTGTTGTATTCCGTACATGTGACAAATAAAATTTTATTTTATTTTGAATTTAGCTTTCTGTCACATGCAAGTAAATCGCAGATTTTAATTGGCTGATACGCATTTGGTGCCAAAGAAACTGTTTAAAATGAAATGGTTGCTTATTCGCAAATATGGACCCAATGTTTTAAAACCTCATTGTTCTACCTGCAGGCGGTACTCGTCGTCCATCAAACGGCCCTTCTCTGTCCGGTACGACCCATTCACCTGCAGCCTGGAAGTTCTGGACCAGCCCAGTAAGATCCAGCATGCCCTAGGCCAGATGAGAGACGACCTGAAGATACTCCACAGTGCCCTAGAGAAACTGGGCTGAGGGCCTCAACACTGAGCCAGAGACTCAGGGAGTGAAACTGATACATGCCTCTGGAGGGGTGGGAAGGGAAAGACATTTTGGGTCTTTAAAGGTGCAATCTGTAATTTCTCTGTGTGGCCATGGGGCCAAATGCACAAACAATCAATGCTCAAAATACAGTAGTTCCATTTAAGACAATCAGTTGAATATCCAGCTCTTCAATCCTGCTGGGCTAAAACTTCCATTATTATTATTATGGTATTTTTTTTAGAGACTAAACTAGATGTTGCCTTTAAATGGATGGATGTGAAATGCTGTGTATATATTTGTTCAACTGCAAAAACACAATTTCTATTTCTTTGGAAGATGAATGAATATTTCCTTGTTGGGTGTATGTATTGATATGTAGACAGCGATTATGTGTCATGTTATACATGTATTGTGAGGAGAATGTACAAAGTAATAAATATTTACATGTTTTCAGTCCAATCACAAAGGGCATGAAAAAGAGAGAGACACACACGGGGGTAGGAAATGTATAGGGTACATTTGTCAGAGAATGTTTACCTAAGTAGAGAGTTTATAGAGAAAAACGTTAGAATGCATGTGTAATATAGTGACAATGGAGGGAGATCAAGGAAAGAGATCAAGGAAAGAGACAAGAAAGTATCCGAAGTCTGTGTATTTGCGTTTGAGAGAGCTAGCGAGCAAGAGAAAGAGAGAGGGAACATGAACGTCAAAGAGGGTGGGAGTACTACAATATAAGCCTATGTGCCACTGCCTCCCATTCCATACCAACTGTTTCCATTTAGAAAATTATTGGAACCCATTTGTCTTCACGTGTTATTTAGTAAAGGGAAGGAGCTAATTATGAATGATTGAAATATTATGTTTCCTCAGCTGGCTACTGTCAGAGCCAGTACTGAGGCCCAGTGGATCTAAAGCTGGACACACAGACATCACAGTGTAACACTACACGGTCAGTAGGGCTTCACAATGGGTCACAAATTCACAACTCTCTCCATCTCCTCTCTCTGCCTGTGGGTTCAACGGGTGATAGAGGCCTTGTTTCTGTATCAGTGACAATGTGTCTGCAGCAGAGTTCACCCATATTAATTTTTAAAGCCAGAACGCAAATCGGTTCATAGATCTACTCAGACTCTAAAACACCATGAAGTACACAGTGGCTGTGAAAGCCTCCGACCACCTAGAGTGGGAGGCCTTCCTGTTAAATTATTCCAGTGTAAATCAAACATGGTTCACCTTACTCACAGAGAAACTCAACCTCTCTGGTGGAGAGAAAATGGTGCACAGAGCCGAAGATTGATCTACTATACCGCTCGATTTGAGTGCAGCGGTGCACACATCCACATCCTTACCCCAAATTTGGACACTTAATCATTTTGCGTATCTCAGCTTACATCCAGCACAGCTCGAATCCAACCCCCCCCCCCCCCAGATAAAAAACGGCCACTGAGATCCAAATCTGCTGAGGCCCCCCAAACACAAAAGGGGTTGCCATGACAATAAGATAACCACTATTGGTTCCAAGCAAAATGATTGTGCCTCACACACTAACCACAAATCCCCCAATGATGTACAGTATCATCCTGCCTTCAGAACTTAAGTGTTTCCTAATGTCATGGACCATCGTTACCTTGGCACGCTAGCCTCCTCAGACTCAAAATGATGGGTCATTGGATTCAGAGTCCTCCCTGAAGACATAGATGAAGCACAGATCATGGACTGTCTTTCGCATTCATAAACAAAAAAATGCTTCTAAATCCAATGATTACACTTGAAATTAAACGATGACCAAAATTATCCAATTTACATTTTGTGTAACCCACTGTACCGAGTGCTCTAATGATTTATCATAGTCACATTTAGTCTGTATTGTAATGCTTTGCAGCCTTTTCTCTCAACTGCCCTCATCCAGATCAACACATTTCTACTTCAGGCTGGTTTTACATCGTGTAGGCCTAAGAAAATCCCCAGGAGATTAAAGGAAACTATTTTTTTTACCTCAAAGAAAACCTCTAATCTCTTCCTTTGTTTTCTCTCCTCTAATACTGCTCATTATTAGCATTTGTTCTCTTTTTCTTGAGCCCCTGGCTTCGCATGTGTGGGTTGGGGCGGAATTAGCTGAAGGCCTCATCTTGTCTGAAGTGGTGGAGGGGATTACAGAGAGAGAGGTGGAGAGTTCACACCTGTCTGATCTCTCTTTGATTCCTCTCTGCGTTCGTTATTACATTACAACTGGAGATTAAGCTGGAAGCCAAGTCGGCCTACTAACCAGGAAGGCCTTCCTGGCCTATGAGAAATAGCTCCGTCATGGTTATTCTACTGTTCAACTTCAAACCAAGGATCTCCTTGTTCAAACAAAAAAATAATAAGAGGTTAGGGGTCATGAGAATGACCTAATATGGATACTTTAATACTACAAGCTTCAAACTCAGTTTACACTTGATTTAACTTGCCAAAAATGACATGGTATGTCAAAGAAGGTAACAAAGCAGTCACCGAAATCCAAGATCTAGGGCAGCAACAGTACTAGGTATGGGATTAATGGCAATTCTCTTGGTTGTTCCGGGAGGGTCCTCTCCCAACAACTCTCCCAACAAATCACAAGGCAGACACATCGAAAACAACATTTGCAGGCAAAACTTTTGCTGTGGTTTTAGTGAAGGTAGTTGATGCAAACAAGCCACTAGCAAAAATGCCCTCATTAAAAATAAGCTCTGTGATCTCCGTTTTACCAGCTACTATGTGTCCAGGGGATGTTAAGATAGGGCAAGAAGCGTATAAGGCAGTGACTTAAAAAAGCTGGATGTACCAACGCTGCCCTTTCCTCTATGCCAAACTTACGTTGTATACATACCGTACCTCTCTGATTTAGAGGGGTTGGGTTAAATGCCGAAGACACATTTCAGTTGAATGCATTCAGTTGTACAACTGACTAGGTATCCCACATTCCATTTCCTTTCCAGACGTGTTAAGATGGATCATTGGGACATTGTGGGAGGCAAGCCGTCTGTCCAGAACAGGGATGGGTAACGCCAGTCATCGGGGACCTGATTGGTGTCACTTTTGCCCCAGCCCTAGCTAACACACCTGGCTCCAATAATCAACTAATTGTGATTTTCAGTTTAGAACGCAATTAGTTTAATCCCCTGTGTTTTCTAGGGGTGGGGGAAAAGTGGGACCTCTCTCTGGCCTCCGATGACTGGAGTTGCCCATCCCTGGTCTAGAGAGACAAGTAACAGAGGTTGGAGCTCAGACCACCAGGTGGTGGTCTTGAGTCACTTTGATTCTGGGAGACACTATTGATTGAGAGATTCATGACTCACATTTCTCTCAAAAATCTCCTTGCACTTTGCAATTCTAATTCACCCTATGAGGATATAGCCTTTGGAAAATGTTCAGCGGTGTGTGCATAGAGAGGTTGCGGCGTCTTGCTCGCCGACATTGATTTCTCTGTGTTTCACGTAGCCATTCCAGCACCACTTGTGTCCAACACTGCAAACGTACGGCACTGACCACATCGGACTTGTTCAAACAAAGAGTCGACCAGGAGAGTGGTAGCATGTTATGATTGTGGATGGTGGTTAGTGCGTACGCTCCAAGAAACATACAGGCCTGTCTAGCGGGATTGAAAGAGTGGAGGTCTCACCTCCCCTATACCTGCCTTACTCTGTCGTGCAGAAACACCGGTGCACAATAAAACCTACTGTTTCACCCCTTACACATACATTAATGGAGTAAAATAAACTGTTCTGTGTTACTCCCTGTAGACACACACAACTCCATCCAAAGGGCTGGGCCCTCGGACTAAAAAACATCCATCTGTGGAAACAAGTGATTAGCTGTCACTACAAATGATTCATGATCAAATTGAATGCTTGCCCTCTTGAAGTTCTAATGCAGTAAGTAAGTGCTATTCTCGTACATGGGCCATCCAATAAGATACAATGAGCCCTTGTTTCTAATGGAGTACTCTGCGTCTGTTGGCGTATGGTGCGATGTCTCCCATGCTCCATCTCAGCATCACTGATCGTCCCCACCCACTAGGACGATGAGATTTGTGGCTCTCGTGTTCTTTCTCTTTCGCTTCGTTCTCCCTCTTCTCTGGAGACGAATCACTCATCCCCTCTGCCAGCCAGTAGTATCTGACCTGAAAAGACCTATACTTCCAGTTTCCTGCACTTCTCTTACAAAACCTTTTTCCTCTCTCTTTAGTTTCCTGCCCTTAATCTGTCTAAATCTCAGGGATAACCCAATAGAAGGAGCAGGCAGCCTGCATTAGGCCTTCCCCTTCCCAGGCCTCACTCTGCAGGTGAAATAGGACCTACAGGGGTGGGGACAGCTGTGTGTGTGTGTGTGTGAGAGACAGCGATTATGTGTGTGGGTGAGTGTGTGTCTGTTTTACAGAGAGTGAGCACCTGTAGAGGGATTGTGATGTTGACCAGTAGAGTGCTGGCAGTAGAGTGCTGGCAGCATTGAGCGCACACATTCCTGTGACCTGCAGCTCACCCTGAGGCGCTTGGCAGAACATCATAACAAACCAGCACTGATACAAAACTTCTGAGAAAGACAGAACCAGCACCGCTTTTCACAGAAGCCAAGTTCCACCTTTCTGTTTGTCTGGGTATGACAGTGTATCTGTTTGTCTGGGTGGTCAGTTGTCGAACTCTAAAATAAACATCAAAAGTCCAGGATGTGTCTAAACTTTAAATTCAGAACTCAAAGCAAACAAAAACATGGAAAATTAAATACTTTATTGAAAAATGATGAAAATAGAAATATCCGACCACACCTCGGGTCAAACAGTTTCAATGTACATTTGCATGACCTCTAATACGTCCATAGGAAGTGAGTGCATTACATTTCTGTCATCCAAAAAGATAACTTTCGGTCACCGCCAATGACAAAGAGTGGGAGGGATCTCTGCCAGTTTAGATCTGCCCCCACCGTGGCTGATCCAATCATCACGGGCTGCAACAACACCACCATATAAACATAAGAAACCAGGAAGCACGTTATGTTATCCTTACTTCCACACTGAACATTATTCCCACACTTTTATTACTCAGAAACTGACACACTGTGTAAATGCAAACAGCCAAACACACAACTCACTGCTGATCTTGCCTGGACATCCTGTGGTGGATAAGAGATTCTCATTGACCCGAGAACACCTGGAAGACCATGACACCCGTGGTTACAGTAATTGCCATCACCATTATCACCATCACCACAGCCATTAACATGGACGTCGTCGGCAGCAGCGGTATCAGCCGGACAACCACAACATGCATCACAATACTCTGAAGGTCAGAGTAATTGGAAGCATTCAGGATCCTTGGGACATTCCTACCCTAAACCCTAACCATAACCCTTACCTTAACCATTTAACATTTCAATTTCAATGTGGGAGGGACATCCCAATGATACCAGATAGAAATGACCTTGGAAGCATGGACAAAGCAGTTATCTGAAGTTTCCTGCTCGTTCTACATGGGCAGGCCTCTTCTCTTGTGGGTAACTACAAACAGACAAATAACTATTAACAAAACCCATGCCTTCATACAGTAGTGTTACACAGTATGTAACTGAGGTGATGGGTAACCTTGTCTGAGACATTAAGACTTGTGTTAGCTCTTGGGGCTAACAAAGTATTTTGGCGTGCTAGAGACCCGGTTTCAAACCCAGTCAGTCACAAGCATCTGTCCTGCCACTCACCTGGAGCGGGTAATATCCCAGATGACCCAGTCGCTGCCCGTCACCGCGCCCACCTTGATGGTGTTGGCGAGGCACCAGTCGGCCGACATAAGTGGCGACTGGCCGCAATCCAGAGAAAGAATGGCTTGCTGGGTAACCAGGTCATAGAAGTGGATCGTCCCTTCTTCTCGGCCACCATCAGCTGTACAGAGGATCAAGGTTTAGTATGGCAAGATCTTTTCACTCCCACACTAGATATTTTCACTCCCACACTAGATCTTTTCACTCCCACACTAGATTTTTTCACTCCCACACTAGATTTTTACACTCCCACACTAGATCTTTTCACTCCCACACTAGATCTTTTCACTCTCACACTAGATATTTTCACTCCCACACTAGATCTTTTCACTCCCACACTAGATCTTTTCACTCCCACACTAGATCTTTTCACTCTCACACTAGATCTTTTCACTCCCACACTAGATCTTTTCACTCCCACACTAGATCTTTTCACTCCCACACTAGATCTTTTCACTCCCACACTAGAACTTTTCACTCCCACACTAGAACTTTTCACTCTCACTAATTATTTAAACTCTCATTATGAAACTGGAATGCACTGTTACTGAGAGGCCATCTGGCATGAAAGGGAGAGGGGGTGTGCTCAGGGGAAATAAACCGTTTAAGGACTGTAAGAAAATTATTCTCCTGTCCTCAACTACCCGTTTAGAAAACAACATCAGACAGGAAGTCTGCGATTCAAACAAACAACCCGGTCCGACGCTTCAGATAAAACAGGTCCTGTCAAAAATGAGAAATTATCAAGTCCAAAAAACAAAATTAATAAGCACTCAATTAGCTGTGCTGGAGTGGGACGCGCGGCAATGCTAAAAATAGCTTCCGGAGTCCAGCCACCCCCTGTGTGGGGAGAGGAGATGACGCGCAGCACAGCGCAGGCAGACGCCTTGGTGCTGACAGCACACAAAACAAAGGATTACACACGCTAATGGCAGCTAAAAATATGAAAAACAACAAAGACATCATGGCTGGCTGGCTGGCTGTTTTTGTCTCACAGGATCCATGTCAAAAAAGTTACAAGCTTCCATCCAAACCCATCTTTCCCCAGGCGTCTGTGAGACTCTCTTCGGGAATGTACTCTAATGAGTGAGCAGCACACACCAGGCCTGTAGTGATGCCAGTGTTTTTATGAAAGCACGTAATGCCTGTGTGTAATTTATCTAACTTCTGTCAGTTGTCCAAGAGATGCGCACACAGAGCCTCACTAGTACTGCCCTTCTTTCAGGGAAAAAGGGATCTTGGTTGTAATCTCCCCCTTGAGCTGTGAAGACAGGCGGGCGGGGCCCTGCACTGACGAGCGAGAAGGTTGAGGACAAGGCAAACGTGCGCCCGGATGTAATAAATCACTTGGAGAGGACAGGCTGCTCCCGAGACCAGGATCTACTCTTCAACCACATTTGAGAGCCCTCCTCAGCGAACACAAGGCCTCGTATCTTACAGAACATTCCCCTGAACCAGGGAGGAATAAACGTGGAAGTGGTTAAAAAATGTTTTTTAAAGGACTGTATGGTTGGGACCGATGTGAATGCGTTGACTGATGAGGTCATGCGGAAGACATCTAATAAAGACCCAAAGCCTGTCTAAATGTCAAACATGTTGGAGAGATGTCTGCAGAGTCGCGGCGGAGAGGATATGATTTTGCCCCATCCCAGATGAAGCCCTCATTAAACAAACACAACTTTTCCTGTGTCTTCCCTGCAGGGGGTAAAACATTTCTCCATGAGAGCTTTTGCTTCTTGACACAACACAGAAGTCAGAATGGCCCTGTGTAGAGTGCGGTGCAGACCCTCCTCCATAGAGCATGAGCGAGGTTGGAAACCTCAGACCACAGCAGACAAACAAGCATAAACCCTCTCTTCTCAGACCACTCGCCAAGCAGAGTTCAATCGCACGCTACGCCGCATCCGGCCAAGTTGTGGTCCACCACTTTGCCCTTCAAATGGGGAAAGATTATGATTTAAAAAATGTTTCAATGTAATCCTTGCTGAACAAGGTGAAAGGGGGCAAGAAACAAGACTGAGACCACCACTGACAAAGAGATGTGTAATTGCATAACACTACAGCTGACGTGACATCAAGCAATAACACTGGGCTTCATGTACAATAGAGTTGAAAGGCGAGACTGCATTTGAAGTCTGTGTGTAGATGTGAGTGAGACAACAGCAGCCGCACCTTTTCATTTTGGTCAATGGTTTCCAAATGAGCGGAGGAAATAGGAAACGTAGTGTGCACCGTGTGAACTAAATTATGAGAGTGTGCAGGGTAAATAACCTCGGCGACTCTCGGCAGAACGAGGGTTGAGAAATTCAAACAGTAATCACACCTCAGAGCCTCACAGGGAAGTCCAGGCAGAGGAGCACAGCACGCCGTCCTCCTCTCCTCAAAACCACACCAACATCCATCTTGATCAGACCTGCTCAAGTGTCTTGAACAATAACATGTTCTTTAGCAGACATTTGGACTGTTGGAATAATTATCTCGGCCATTAGTCATTTTTATTGGATCGGTTTGCTCCTCTCGCTAGAGTTGATGATGGGATCCCGTAGCACGGAGCAAAAAAAGCTTGAGAACATGAGAAGAAAAGGAGAAACGAGGAGATGAAAGACTGGGATGTTGTAGAGTGGACATGGACATACTGACTGACAGATAACTTGACTGACGGGCTACAGTGGGGAGAAAGGCTCAAACTGTTGTGATAACGCCTCAGAAATACTTCCCAAAAGGATGACACACAGAGTAGATCACACACACAGAGTAGATCTCGCACATCAAATAGTTGCAGCAGGTGTCTCTGTTCAAGCCCCTTGAGTAAGCTGTATTCTGCTGATCCATGTCAACACGAAACCAGAGCTGGCTGAAGTGAGGAATCCATCTCACACAACAGAAACATACCTACTGCAAATCCAACTGGAAGCTATGAGCCACAATGGGAGCCGAGCCCAGAGAGGTTGGGACCTCTGGCAGACACTCTGACCTCAGTGGGAGGCTGTGACCTCCTTCTAGCTGCTACAGGTGGCCTCTCCGGCTGGAGTAGAGTTCCCACGCAGGAAAGGACAGGGCTGACAAAGAACAAAGCAGAGTTATGGTAGGACAACTTGCCAAGTGTACGAACACGCACGCAAGTAGAGAAGCCGGTCCACTGTTCTTTTCTCTCACCCTATCAGGGGTCTCAGTTTGTGTGGGCTGCCTGGAAGGCCCCTCTCCTGTTAACTTGATCTTTCCCTAGTTCCACCCCTCTTTCTCCTGCGTCCCATATTTTCTCAACGTGACAGAATTTAAATCTTTCTGCAGATGGAGCCGAGAGAGCGTACCCCTGTTTTCTCTGGCCAGACCATTATAGAGGGAGGCTGAGGGAGAACTGTGAGCTGATGTTTCTCGCAGTAGCAGAGCTTCATCACCAGCCCTAGCGGAGGCCTCTCTCTCCCCACAGCCCTCATCCTAACCAACACTTTAGAGCATTTAAGCAGGGCGGAAGGAGATTGAGGAGATAATTCAACCATGGCCTGTATTTGATGACTGGAAGTGTAACCGCGAGCTTCAGGCTCCTGAAATTATGAGTTTATGAATAGAAGCAGATGTTTCAGGTGTGTTTCTCATCCAGGGAGCTTTGGGTTTAAAGATGGATATGAGGGACGTGCTCTTTCAGGCTCTAGCGGAGAGAAAAGTAGGGGCCAGTCATTAATTTCTAAGCTGCTAACTTGATTAAACGTTCTCCCCCATCAATCACTGGTCAAACAATAAGAGCTCACATTGTGTGGGAAGGAGCAAAGAGGGAGTAAGATTTGGGCCAGGCTTTCGCCCTGTCTAGACCCTAGCAACAACCTAGTTACTAAGGTAACAGGAGGTCCCCTCAGGTTCAGTGGAGGCTGCTGAGGGGAGAACGGCTCATAATAATAGCCGGAACGGAGCTAATGGAATAGCAAACACCTGGAAACCATGGATTTGATACCATTCCACTGATTCTGCTCCAGTCATTACCATGAGCTCGCTCTCCCAAATTAAGGTACCACCAACCTCCTGTGCCCAGGTTACCCCTTTGGCTAACGACACACTCTTTCCTTCCTTGCTCCACTACCTAGCTACTGATTGATAGGCCACATTGGGGGACCTTGTTAAGAGTCAACCCTAAGGAGGGGAACAACCTCCACCAGTACCGCAGCTAATTGGATTTCCATATTTAACCAATTACTTTAAAAAGCTGGAGAAGCGGCTGTGTGCTTACGCACGGCAACACCGGGGTGTGTTGTGCTAAGCATTGGGTTTCATTTTGGAAACACAGTCAGGACGTTCTGCACCATTAACAGAGAACAGAACACAGATCCAAGAGCTGGGGGAAGACACACTCTCACACACTCATATTATTCTTGCTGAATGAGACCGGGAGGAGGTTCGGACTGACCTGCATGTATGGTCATCGCTGACCGAAGCCATTTGTTTCCCCTCCGTGGGTTCAAACACTAAGTGGTTGATGTAGCTGGTGTGACCCTCCATCACCTAGACAACCACACATACTTCGCCACAGAAGATACAATTAACAAAACGCTGCATTTGGTGCGAGCCTCCCATAGACTGTATGACAGTTCCCTGGCTCCTTGTGTGCGCTGGGTTCTTGATTAGGCTAATATAAAAGCCATTCACTAAGTGCCTACTGTCAGTGTGCTATATACAAACGGTTTGTTTTAAAGAAACCAGATGCCAACTGAACTGACAGGTGCAGTAGTTGCAGTGGGATCTAGTCGTGAGGGCAGGGACTCCAGTACTCTACCTTGACTTCATGTTGATTCTGAAGATCAGAAGTCAACAGCCTCACTTTTCTGTCTGCTGCAGCAGTGCAAAATCTGGTGGGAAAGACGGAGAGAAAAACATAAACAAAGAAAGAGAACATCAAAACAGAGCCCATCCTACTATAAGACATGCGTACACGCACTCGGGCACACGTACATGTCTATGCGTGTGTCTGACTGCACTGCAGTCAGGGCTGACACCTTTGGATGTGTGTGTGTGTGTGTGTGTGTGTGTGTGTGTGTGTGTGTGTGTGTGTGTGTGTGTGTGTGGTAAAGACTTGGACATGGATCAATGGAAACACTGCCAGGGTGATTCTAATTGCGAAGATAAACATGGAGAAAAACAAAGATTCCTCACGCCATCTGAGCATTTCTAACACCTGGGAGATGACTTTGCCTCTAATCAGTCGTAGTATATACCAGCGCCTGCAATTACTTACACAATTACACTAACTCACTTATGACAAGAAAAACACACATATCGCAAGCAAAACACACATATTTCAAGAAAAACAGACGCATTTTCACACATTTGCAGTCGCAGGAACAGACGGATTTGGCATAATGTCACGATACACAGCCAGAATATTCCCCCAAGCAACTGGTACAGGTGATTATACCAACAACTGATACATAGCCTAGTAGTCAGTGAATTGTGGAGGGCATTTCACCCTTCTTTCAACTCAATTTCTAGGCATTGCCAAAGATTTATCATCAAACCTCTAATTCAATACATACTTCACAGTCTTGCAATATGAACTAGCTATCTAGATTTAGCCTACACTGCAGGACTATTATCAATGAAAGAACAGGTGCCAAGTGGGAGAACATTTCTTCATGAGACAATCTTCAAAGACTTGTCAATGTCACAGGGTTGACTAATGACTGGGTCTGTTTTGGCCCTGAGCTGATGCTGGGGAAGTGTTCCTGACAGTTCCCCAGAATCTACCTAGAGGTTGCTGACTGGACCTCACATGGCTGGCCTGGTAGAATCTGGGAGCCTCCCAGCGTAAGCCCCCTACCCCCCCTCCTCCTAGCACCCTTGCCGGCCCCTGCCTCAGGCACGCCCGTGAGAACACTGCTTTTCCTGGAAGGCATAACTACGTGCAAAACTAGGGGAGGGACGAAACTTGAGAGGGGGAGCCATCAGTGCAATAACACGTGCGCACGTCACACGCCGGCCCCAGGGCCCTGCAGACTTAACCACGAAAGGTCAGGAAGTATCACTGCCTTTCCCTTTCAATTAAAGCAACTTGGAAACATCTCCTGCGGGATTACAGCATTCCCATCCACCATTCCAATTAAGAGGAAAACTT
The DNA here is from genome assembly GCF_013265735.2 of Oncorhynchus mykiss. NCBI lineage: Eukaryota > Metazoa > Chordata > Actinopteri > Salmoniformes > Salmonidae > Oncorhynchus > Oncorhynchus mykiss. The sequence continues at coordinate 58,175,481 of NC_048579.1, read as the reverse complement.
TGCTTTCTATGTAATAATGTTCAACATCCTTTTTTAAAAATCAAACCACACCTGAAATAACTGGGTTGGTATTCCACCACTACAGTGGGCCACAGACAAGAATACAGCTAGGCCAAGACAACTGAGGGTTCCATACCACTGACTGACACAGAGTTGGTGTAGATGGATGATCCAGAGACATATTTAGGTAAATATATTGCTCTGGGATAAGCAGGTGGTCCAGCCATACATACCTACACGTACCCAACGTTCACAAGACACAGGCCTCAATGTTCTTAGAATTTCTAAGCAAACAGCTGGAGGCAGGGCTTTCTCCTATGGAGCTCCATTGTTATGGAATGGTCTGCTGATCCATATGAGAGATGCAGAAACGGTCTCAACCTTTCAGTCTTTCCTGAATACTCATCTCTTCAGTAGGTCCTATGATTGAGTGTAGTCTGAAACCAGGGGTGCGAAGGTGAACAGCAACGCATTGGAGTGATGAACCACCCTTGCTGTCTCTACCTGGCCGGCTCCCCTCTCTCCACCGGGATTCTCTCCACTGACCCTATTACGGGGGTGAGTATGGCTTGCTAGTGCTCTCCCATGTCGTTAGTTGGAGGGGTGCATCACGTCTTGCACGGCTCGTTTCGCTATACTTGACTTGAGTGGGTTGAGTCACTGATGTTATCTTCCTGTCTGGTCTTGTGCCCCCTCGGGCTCGTGTGGTGGGGGAGAACTTTGCGGGCTATACCCCGCCTTGTCTCAGGGTAGTAAGTTGGTGGTCTGTTGATATCCATCTGGTGGTGTGGAGGCTGTGCTTTGGCAAAGTGGGTGGCCCTGTCTGGGGGTATCGTGGGACAGGGCCACAGTGTCTCCCGACCCCTCCGTCTCAGTCCCCAATATCTATGCTGCAACAGTCTGCCAGGGGGCTAGGGTGGGTCTGTCCTATCTGATGTTTTTCTCCTGTCTTATTGGAGTCCTGTGTGGTCTTAAGTATCCCTCTCCCCCTCTCCTGCTTGCTTGCTCGCTCTTTGGGCTTTTAGGCTGAATTTCTGTATAAGACCTTTGTGACATCTGCTGATATAAAAATAGCTTTATAAATACATTTGACATAGATTAAGAAAGAAAAACAGCAGCGTAGCTTCAACTCACAGCGGTGGCTGGTCCAAATAACCAACTAACCACGTCATCAGTCTGCACCATGATGAGCTGAATCAGGTGTTACTTACTGCAGGGCACTCCAGGACCAGACACCCTGATGTAAAGACAGAAGACAGCTGTAAGAACTAAAAGGTTTAAGGTAGGCTACCTGATGAGTTGGGGCAGCTTGTCCAGCCGAGACTCAGGGCTCCATGCGAGGCAATACATACGTAACGCATAATGGAAAAAACGCAGTGTGGTGAATTCAACCCCCACTTCCTCCATGTCCTCCTCCTGCACAAACAGTGGTTAACGTCACACATACAGCAGTGGTTTACATCACACATGGAACCAAAACACTGGCTCATTTCCTTGTGTCCCCTATCCATGCTTCCTCAGAGAAGAACCTTGGGAGGATCTTCTCTTCTGATGCCTTTTGAGAAGGGAGGCTAGAAAAGAGGACATGAGGAAGAGGAATCTGGCAGGCTACCACTCACCTGGAAGCGGCAGGTGCCTACAACCACATATTGGCTTCCTCAATAGGCCAAGAGGGACGCAACTGAGCCACTGTCAAAGGGGCTAAACTCCACCACATGGACGTAGTCGTCACAGGGCACTGTGTAGCTGGCTCCTCGACCAGAGTCCTCCATGCTAAATGTATTTTTGGTGATGTTCATGTCTGGTGTATTTACTCTTTGGTTTGACTTTACCACCTGCATCAGGATTGAAGAGGGGTAAATATTTAAAAAAAAGAGGATATTAGATTATTAGAACTTCCTTATACAGAAATGGCATATCTGTACTGAAAGCCAAAAATAATACTTCCGTATGCACACTCAAGCAAGAGAAAGCTTACATGCTACAGTACTGGGCTATCTCGTTGAGGGGGATTCATATAGCCTAAAGCCTGAACATGAATTAACATGTCTTTCTGTGGTAGTCACTGAGGAAATTACTGTAGGGAGTGACAATAAGATAATCATGAGATCAGAACTTTCCTAAATGCAAAACCAGTCATATAGATCCCTTGCTACAAATCGACTAGGAGGGAGATATACCAGAAACAGACTTCTCCAGTTTTTCTAGGAAGGGTGCGGTGAAACACTCATGTGGGTCAGTGGGGGTTGTTTAGATGGAAGCTTTTTAAATGTGTAAAAGGTCATAGGTGACAGCTGTCACAGTGATCACATAATGGGACATCATTCTTGTTGTTGTACTGACATCATGTAGGCTGTAGGTTCCCAAACCTTTTCACTCAGGCCCCGCTTCCAGCATTGGGCAACAACCCACGTCCATTTCTATGGGCACAAGCACTGTTCACGACACAAACTGTTCACACCCCTCTTGTTGGCAGAGAGAAAATGTTGCTGTTTTAAAGCTAATTTTCTTGCAAATCTATACACTGTCATGTCTAATGTGTATTCATGTGATATGAATCACTCAAACATTACAACAAAATCTATGGGCTAAAAAACATTAGCTGACATGGGCTAGTTGATCTGGACATTTCTGACAAGTTATAAATAGGTATGCAATGATTGACATGACAAGAGGGAAACTGATTAAATCAATCAAATTATGCACTATCCCACAGTTTGAGAACCACTGAGCTATTGGACTCCAAAGGTTAACAGCAAGGGGGATCCACCAATTGAGGGCAACAGAACACAATTTCACTACAATTTGATAATTCAGTCTCAAGTGTTATTGATTGCAGTCTTAAAGGGGCAATGTGTAGTTTGAACAAATCAGCATGTATCCTACATAACAATGTATTTAAAGGTCTAAAAATGATTGTAGCAACCTCAGATTGTCCATTTAAGTAGGCTAGCTAATTACTCTAGTTATCGTACTGGCGACTTAAGTTTGCTCCAAAATGTTTTAGATAAACCCGTATCTCTGGAGGTAAATTAGGGCTGGATAGGCATGAACAAGTGTACGTTACACATAGAAGCCAGGCATCTAGTAAGTAGGTTAGGGTCAAGGAGGCATGTGCTGGCTATTGCTAGCTCAACAGTGCACAAACGGTCAGTACTGTAGATAGATAGAATAATTAGTCTAACTAGCTCTCGACCTCTTTCCTATCTTCTTTGTAACCACCAGAAAGTTGGTAGCTTTGGCTTCTGGACAAGCTCTGATAACATTGTGAAATGCTAGGTAACTAGCAGCCCCCCCACCCACTGTTGTACAAGCTAGCTTGCTAATTATTAACGTTTAAAGATGATGACGCTAGCTAGCTGATAATAGACAGTTAATGTTAGCCAGCGAAACTACCCAAACGCTAGCAGCCTACAACACACTACAGGGATTAAAATTGATGACAGCCTTTGGCAAGATAACACGATATATTTAAAAAATAAAGCGGCTTTTTTTTTTACTAGCATAGATAGCTAACTCATTCATAACCATACCTATGCGTGCATTTTAGCTACAACTTCTGCCACAAAAAAAATGCATTTGTTCCCCAGTTGATGTCCGTGTTGGAACGTACCATGCCATTTTATTCTTCAATTCTAGGGGGACAACACTGAGATTAAAAACGCAATGGTGTAGCGCTTTGACACGTTACACACTATTGCTATATTAAAAACACGTTATAAAATAATAATGAATAAACGTTCTCACACGAAACATAGTCAGATATGCTAAAACAATGTTGGGTTCCGTGATAAAGAACCACAGATAGCGGTTGAAACAACATAGGCGTGGTTAAATGATGACACAGAATCTGATTGGTCAGAGTGGTTATTAGCAGGATTTAAAAAATGTCAAAGCATCAGCTGCTTGTGCATTGGCTACGTGGGAGGTGAACGAATTTTAACGATACGCTTACTACGTCCCTAAAATATTCGAGATATATCGAAAAAGGTGGTGTTTGAGGCCGTAACATTTGTTTAGGTAAGTGTGTTTAATGGTGTTTTATTTTTTTCCACTAGCTACCAGCAACCTACATCTGTATTGTTGTAGATGTTTATATCAACTTTAATTAACGTTAATCAGTTTAACTAATACATTGTAATAGGCCGTTTTACGGCACTTTGTTTGTGTTCGTTACATTGCATTTTTGAGGGGTTCAGTACATGTAACTAAACAGTCTTGTTTGTCATCTTCACAGGGACAATGGAGAATTTAGAGGACCGTCTGAAGACAATGGTGAGAACGTTCAGGCGAGAATGCCACCGGGTTCTTGAGTCAGAGAGGACTACCATCCACGGGGCAGATGGAATGTTGATGGTTCTACAGCTGGCCATTGCAGAGGTCAATAAACAGGTAACACTGGTAACATTTTATAAGCTATGTAGGCCACTTGTCACAGCAAGGGATTCATCAGTTTCTTAGGGCCCCTGCAAGATTGAGAAAGCCCCCAACCTCCCCCAAATTGTAAAAAAAACAAAACAAATGTGAGGATCTGTTAACTTACTGGAATTCTACAATTTGTGCCATGGGGCAAAGGAAAAATATGGTTTTACAGGTACTTGTGCCATTCTGCAATGGGGCTGTGAATTTGTCATTTTAAAGCTAATTTCCTGCTGTTTTACACGTTTTGCCATGAGGCTGAGACTTTTTGTTGTTGCAGTTTTACAGCTGATTTTCTGTCATTCTTAGCATTTTTGACATGGCTTATACTGTATTAATATTATATTGGGGGAGGGCCATGTATATGCTACAATATCAGTACTTCTTGCATTTACAATTTGTCTAAGTCCTAGCATCTACTGATTTCAGCTAGCTGTGGATTGACTGCATTGTTTGAATGTAATAGTGGCAGTCAATATGAACAAATTATGGAATCATTAATCTAAAGCTGGCTAACAAAAATACAGTGCAGACATTTTTCACATTCATTATTTTACTCCATCTTATCACAGCACTGGCAAACCATGGTCGACCAACTCCCTGACCAAAATGTATCTTTATCCCATCAGAAGCTCAATGTCCATTCTGGTATTTAAATTCCTAATTATTTTAGGTTGAGGCCCCTGCAAGCCTGCGTGGTACGCAGTTGACTGTGGTCCTAACAGACATTGATACTGCGATCAAAGCCTTAACATTTAATGGCATAACTCAAAAACGTGTTGTCACTAAGGCAATGAGTTTATCTGCACCCCTATTATAGCCATTTGGGCCTAGTTTCTCCTGATTACATGGTCAGAAGACTCCTGTAAAGAAATAATCACATCATTTGTCCCACCCTTGGTCCCACCAGACTGTATGGGAGGATAATTCTCCATGAACTATGCATTCTGATTCCCATCACAAGCAGCAGTCATGGCTTTAAGCCATCTGCTTTTGCTCTCTTCTGACAGGAGAGTGGAGAGTTCAGTGTTGCCCTGAGTGATGTCCTGGTGGCCTGGAAACACTTACTATTAGACAAACTTCACCTGCCCCTTGACAATGACTCTTCCCGACCAGAGAACTATGACATCATCAGGAAAGAATACGACTCCTTTCTGAAGCGCACCAACACTATGGACCTGATTGATATCCACTCTATGTACAAACAGCTGAGGGTTGATCCGGACCCCGAGGAGCCTCTGAGCTCAGTGAGTATTAGGCCTGCTTGAAACTAGGATGATGGACCATGATTGGAAGTTTTAGTCAACTGTTTGATATAGTCTCAAAGGCCAGTTAGGTTAACTGCTAAATCTGTGTTCATGTTGCCAAGGTCCAGCTGTTTCAGTTTCTGTCCAGTAACATGGAGACCTATGAGGTGAGGGATTCCCTGTCCCAGGTCCCCTTGACTCCATCAAGCAAGTCAAAGCCATGCAGCACACAGGTAAGCATGTATGAACATATCAGCATTATACAGGTCAGCATAGTGTAAGCAAACTGACTCCATTCTCTCCACTCACATAAGCAAAGGTGGTTTGGCCAGAATATTAAATGTTACATTGGCTCATATTATTGTGAAACCAAGGTACTTGGTTTCACTGTTCACTCTTGTTTTCACAGTCAGCCTGGTAAGACTTTCATTCTCTCTTAGCTTTTTCAGGCACTGGAATCTGTCTCTCTCTTATTAACAGGAACTTTAAATCATATCACTCAGATTTAAGAGCAAAATGTGAATTAAATTACCAGGCAGCTGTTTATAAAATGCAACAGACATTGTGGGCTAGGACATCCGCTGCTCTCTCCAGGCTGCTGCCCTGTCAACTGTCTGATTTATGAGTGGGTAGAATACGGGTTGCTACTGTAATTCTGCCTGGGGATGACGAGGTTTATGAAATGTTGGTTTGGGTTGAAGATGGTGTTCTGACTTTAAATGGGGCCGTGTGTGTAGCTTGTGGCATCAGCTGGTGGTTTTAAAGGCTCGTAAATCTCCCAATAGGTAGGAAAGGTGGTGAGGAGGGTCTTCTGCTCCTATCTGGATCAGCTGGTAAATTCCAAGAACGACATGGCCCTAGCGCACACCCTTGACACCCCTGGCAGATCGCTCGGACGTGTAGCTTTTACTGACCTGAAGCGTGAAGCACGGAACAAGAACATGTCACTCTTCTTGGTAAGAATGACAAATTGGCCTCTACTCTTTTCATGTTTGTTTCCAATCATTACACTCATCTATGGGTTTCAGCAATGAATGTTGACGACATGACAATCCTATGGTCTCATGTTAACCATCTATATATTGCAGGCTGTGACATCATTTGTGAGAGCGGTCCAGCTGGGAGGAAAGGGCTATGCCCCTGCTCAGTCTGACCCCCTGAGGAAACATGTTAAAGGCCTGTCAGACTTTGTCCATTTCACAGACAACCTGGAGGAGATATTGGGAGACAACCCTGACCCAAGGTACTCAAACAGCTGGGTTGTATTCATTAGTGCACATTGTAGCAAAATGTTTTGGAATGGAAGATAAAAACCAGCCCTTAATGGATAGGCCCATGTACTGTAGTTCTTCCTGGTTTGTCTTTTCTTTTGTTTGGTGCCTAATGAATACCACCCTGGCCTGGCAGACTCCAACTCTGCTTATCCTTGTCATCAAATCCCACCTGCCCATTGCTGTGTACAGATCTGATTTCCCCCTAATGACTTCTGCCCCAGGTTCTCATAACATGTGAATTACTAAAACATGTTTATCTCGGTGACATCAAAGTAAAATTGACTAAAAGTCAAAAGATAATATGTTCCTTCCTTGGTTTGATAACTATTATCATCAAACTTCACCATTTCCTTGATCACTCATGGCCTTTGTATAATTGCAGATTGATTCAGATTTTCTCCAAGCATTTGGCAGTGCCACAAATGTGGTTAAGAGATTGTTTGGTCATTCGATGAAAACGTGTGGACTGAACTTTGATCTAAAGCAATGGGAGAAGTCCTGTGTCACAACAAGGCCTAATTTCCCCTGAATTTCAGTAGCAACTACAGTGCTAGATGATTGACATCTTGGCACTCAGCTATATAGCGATAGAGTCCATAATATTGGATGTATTGTCCCAGTTCCCTCATAGCAGGGGCCTTCTGGGTGTTTATGATTGAGGATTTTCTCCCTGTTCTGCTGTGGTGCCTCTCTGATGGGACACTGGACTGATCTGATGCCAGAATGGCTCTTTCAACAGCCTGCACCCCTACCTCCCCCTTCACACCCTCAGTGGAGTACTGTATTTCCACACACAAACACCTTCTCTGAAGGGTTCAGGGCCTCTTGTTCAGCTAACATCTGGTATCCCAGATGATTCATTTCCCGGGGCTCACTCCCCTCTCATAATAGCTGGGTCAGGGATTCTAGCCTGCTCCTTCTCCACCCCACCTTGCCACAGTGTTGACACTTGCTGCTCTTTTCACGCACCCCAATAATGTTGCAGTCACTTCATGGTCAGTGATGAGTAAACCTTTTGACAAAAGGAGTGTCTTTATCAATCTTTCTCCTCATGGCCTATAACTAGGAGGCTGCTTGACTTGTCTGCCTAATGGTTTAGATAATTGCAAATATTTAATGTACACTTGTTTTTCTTAGTATTGCTGGCGTTTGTCTGGTGACCAGTATCAGGGCAGCTCTGTTGAAGGGGCGGGCCAGTGGAGACATTGTGTACGCTGCAGCTGACGAGACTGCCAAGGACCTCAAAGAGCGGATCGCTCAGATCCATCTGTCCCACAGACTGCAGTCGGCTAGTGGGACAGGGATCAGCCCAGCCAGGGTATGATGCCTTTCTGGGCCAACGGCGCCAACCACTTTCAGCCTACATGTTCACGTCAATGCCCTTTTTTGTTTGCTCCACATCAATGCCATCTTAACACTATATAGTGTTTTGTGTAAATCCTCTTCAGCCTAGATACCATGCTATTAACCATGCCACTGCTTATGGAGGTCGGGAGACTGTGAAGGTCCTGATAGCATTGCTGGATGAAGATGCTTTGGCTCCGCCTTGCAGGAACAAGGCAGTCTTACTCTCTGAGGATAAGGCTGTCTTCAGTGGGGAAGAGGGGACCTGCATGCTCACACTGTTCCGGTAAGCCTCATCTCACGCGCTAATCAAAACGTAATAGGCTAATATTGAATAGGTTTTCACAGCCTCTCTAACCTCTAACTCATAAACAGCTGCTTTCAGTCTCTGATTGCTTCTGTGTCCTCAGATCCCCTGAGGTTCCCACTGGCTCCTCTCCAAAACCCCTGCAACACCGTGTCCGGGAGCGACAAAATCAACTCAAACCCAAGGTACACACACAGCTCGCCCACCTCCCACCCTCCAAGTAGGACCAGGAGACCCTAATACAAAACATCAAATCAGATGTCCAAACATTGAAAAATAATGTCTTTATGTCCTGTAATTTCTCCCCGGTATTGTATTATTTATTTGCTCAGTTGACGCCCCTCGTCTTATAACTGGCTTCTACACGTTCACGTTTGTACAGCTGTGTTTTTGCTCCAAGCGTTAGTCCAGTGGGTTGCTCTGAGTGAGTCTGGGGTATAAAACTACTCCTCTACAATCGGGGGATTCAAACTGGCAACCTCCCAGTGGCATGTTTTGTTATGCTTCTCAACAAGGCTCCACCTTCTTGGTTTGATAAGTAGCTGGTCAGAAGATGCTCCACTCTTCTGTTTTTGTCAATCCCTCTGAGGGTTTGCCTGTTTACGGTGTATAGCATCCCTAGATGTTTTCTCTCCATTTTCAGTAGGCCCAGGACAATACCCGTATCACAATTTTTCCATGGCAAAAAAATAAAACACAAAGCAGAACTCTTTTTGCCTTTAAAAATTGTTTTTTTAAAGGTTGTCTCCTATAGCTTGGGAAATAATAATAAATGTGACTCTGGATGACAATGTTTGTTGACGTGACGTTGTTGACGTTTTTTCTTGCCACGATACTGAGTATCGTGTTACTGGTATCAGCCCTATTTATCAGGATGTAAACGGATTGATATAACGAGCGGATGTGGACGGATTCTCATTCAGTGTGGTGTTTGCACCCTGGAAGGCTGTGGGCTTATCGACTTGCCTCCGTGTACATGTTTGCTGTTTCCACGATGCGCTAGTAGACTTGAGACCTGGCGCTAACATGCTGTGCTTGTCAGTAACAAGTATACCGTTCCTCAAAAGCACCCAGTTAAATAGCAAATACAACCTGGATGTAGAAACTGCTTGCTCATCTAAAACAATTAGTTTCAGATTTTAAAGGGGCTGGGTCGTTCTGTCTCTACATGAAATAGACTGGTTGAACCCCTTTCAAACGTGTGCTAAACACATTTTGTGGAAATGGGCTCCTTTATTTGATTGCGCTAGCAGATGTCACTTTAGCTCTCCACATTCTGGCCGTCTTCCTGGAGTGCGCTGTAATGGTCCCTGGGCTGCTCACCGCTTCCTGAACTCGGCGGGCGGAAGCTTTCTGCATCCACTTCACTTTAAAGATGTCATATCTGTCGCCTAACTCGACGAGTAAGACAAACCTGAATGGTTGTCTGCTGCATGTCTATCAATCCGGACCCCTGTCCAATAGTGTCATCATACAATGACGTCAGTCAACTGGCCCATGTGCAGATAGTCACATTTAGATTTTTGTGGTTATTTTTTTCACATGCTTTTGTCTGTTTCAGACCGAATAAACACGGCAAAACGGTTATAACTCAGCAAATGAAGTGCGCTTAATGATGTATTGAATTGCATAATTTGGATGAATCTGAGTCTGTGATAATTTGATCTCTAACAAGATGCCTTTCAATGCTTTGACGTATTCCTCTTCCCCATGAAATCCAAGCTGGCTCATAAGAGGAGCTGTCATAAGAACACCAACTTCTGCCAACTTCTCACCTAATATCCTGATCTTGCAGGTGGGCTATTGGGCTTGTGTGCATGCATTCAAAAACAAACCCAAGACCTGAGAACAGAGCAATTGCTTGCACCTGCTGTTCCTTGATGTCTCGTCGGGATGGGCTTACCTTGCCTGGCCAGGCCAACCAGTCTATAGAGGTTGGGACAGCCTCTGAAGCCCCCCCCCCCCATCCTCTCCCTGTAATAGAACAAGATGCTGCTGTTTCCAGCTGCTATAATTGGATTACATGTGGACCGCATGTCAGGATGTCATGGCAGTCTTCTACCTCCTGCCTGTGTTATGTTATGTTCTCCCCTGTCCGTCATTATTTCTGGCGTTAGTGAGGCGTTTTTTTATTAGCATGCAACGAGGGTACGTGTACATTTCATGCCTGGTGAACTGAGTTCAATGTTGTTTTAGGTGCTCTTTGAGAAGTTCTTTGAATAGCCTTCTCTCAGGACTTTGATTTTATTTACCCCCCCCCCCCTTTGCTTTACAGTCCCACCCAGCTTTGCACACCATTATTTTTTCTCCACTGGATTCCTCCTTCCCTACTGCGCCTCTCCTGCTGGCCTGGAGGGAGAAATCTTTGAGTCGTGATAATCCCCAGCAGGCCCAGATCAGAGGATAAAGGAGTGGATCGGCCAGGTTTCCCGATAGCAATGTCTTTAACAATGCGTCTTTCCTACAACGGCTAAATATGTAACATGCGTTTCCTAAAACACCATGCAGCACAGTCGCTAAATGCCTCGTTGGAGCATGTCGAGACTGATGGGATCGACACAGCGCTGCTCTTGGATCCGCTTTCTTCATTCAAATATTTTCTTACCTTTGATTAATTCTATCACTACTGACAGATATTACCACCGACTGCTGCAAATATTGACGCGGCTAATTGCAATGCCTACCCGATAAAAATGTATTTAAATTATTTTCAACATTGCGCATATGATACAGAAGGCTACACATGAAATGTGTTGAAATTATAGAGTAGCCTACAAGTAGAAATGTATAAATCAATTGATTGAAAGTGTGCCGAAGACCATGGCTGATATTTTACATTCTCCCAACCAATTGTACTTGTGTACATAATGTTGCTGCTAACGTCCAGAAGTTATTTTCGGTCATAGACATCAGAAAAGCGATTACTCGCCGCAGACAAACTTTTTCCTTCAAGTCCGAGAAGGATATCCTGCTTTCCCTGGAACAGGCCCAGATCCATGCCTTTTGCGTGAAAAGACGCTGAAATGAGGGCTGCAGATCGGGGATCCTTCTGAGAATCCAGAGGCGAGCGAGTAAACTCCCAATACCTTCCATTCTTGTTAACGTGGTGCAATCTTTAGAAAACCACATTGATGACCTAATATTAAGATTATCCTACCAACGGGACATTAAGATGTTGCAGTTATGTTTCACTGCGACGTGGCTGAATGAAGTAACGGACAATACAGGGCTGGTGGGATTTTCCATGCACCGGCAGAACAGACGCTACCTCTGGTAAGACGAGGGGTGGGTGTGTCTTTGTCAATAACAGCTGGTGAGCGACGTCTAATATTAAATAAGTCAAGGTATTGGTCTCCTGAAGTAGAGTACCTTATGATGCAGTCCACCGCATCATATCTACCAAGAGTTATCTACACTGCTCAAAAAAATTAAGGAACACTAAAATAAAACATCCTAGATCTGAATGAATGAAATTCTTATTAAATACTTTTCTTTACATAGTTGCATGTGTGGACAACAAAATCACACAAATTATTATCAATGGAAATCAAATTTATCAACCCATGGAGGTCTGGATTTGGAGTCACACTCAAAATTCAAGTGGAAAACCACACTACAGGCTGACCCAACTTTGATGTAATGTCCTTAAAACAAGTCAAAATGAGGCTCCGTAGTGTGTGTGGCCTCCACGTGCCTGTATGACCTCCCTACAACGCCTGGGCATGCTGCTGATGAGGTGGCGGATGGTCTCCTGAGGGAGCTCCTCCCAGACCTGGACTAAAGCATCCGCCAACTCCTGGACAGTCTGTGGTGGATGGAGCGAGACATGATGTGCTCAGTTGGATTCAGGTCTGGGGAACGGGCGGGCCAGTCCATAGCATCAATGCCTTCCTCTTGCAGGAACTGCTGACACACTCCAGCCACATGAGTTCTAGCATTGTCTTGCATTAGGAGGAACTCCGGGCCAACCGCACCAGCATATGGTCTTACAAGGGGTCTGAGGATCTCATCTCGGTACCTAATGGCAGTCAGGCTACCTCTGGCGAGCACATGGAGGGCTGTGTGCCCCCCCCAAATAAATGCCACCCCGCACCATGACTGACCCACCGCCAAACCGGTCATACTGGAGGATGTTGCAGGCAGCAGAACGTTCTCCACGGCGTCTCCAGACTGTCATGTCTGTCACATGTGCTCCCTGCTTTCATCTGTGAAGAGCACAGGGTGCCAGTGGTGAATTTGCCAATCTTGGTGTTCTCTGGCAAATGCCAAACATCCTGCACAGTGTTGGGCTGTAGGCACAACCCCCACCTGTGGACGTCGGGCCCTCATACCACCCTCATGGAGTCTGTTTCTGACCGTTTGATCAGACACATGCACATTTGTGGCCTGCTGGAGGTCATTTTGCAGGGCTCTGGCAGTGCTCCTCCTGCTCCTTTTTGCACAAGGGTGGAGGTAGCGGTCCTGCTGCTGGGTTGTTGCCCTCCTACGGCCTCCATGTCTCCCGATGTACTGGCCTCTCTCCTGGTAGCGCCTCCATGCTCTGGACACTACTCTGACAGACACAGCAAACCTTCTTGCCACATCTTGCATTGATGTGCCATCCTGGATGAGCTACACTACCTGAGCCACTTGTGTGGGTTGTAGACTCTGTCTCATGCTACCACTAGGGTGAAAGCACCGCCAGCATTCAAAAGTGACAAACATCAGCCAGGAAGCATAGGAACTGAGAAGTGGTCTGTGGTCCCCACCTGCAGAACCACTCCTTTATTGGGGGTGTCTTGCTAATTGCCTATAATTTGCACCTGTTGTCTATTCCATTTGCACAAATGCATGTGACATTTATTGTCATTCAGTGTTGCTTCCTAAGTGGACAGTTTGATTTCACAAGTGTGATTGACTTGGAGTTACATTGTTAAGTGGTCCCTTTATTTTTTTGAGCAGTGTATATTAGTACACACACCTCAACTGGACATTTCTTATGCCATTTGGCCAAGTTCACTGATCATATATTGCAAATGGACAAAACCATAGGCCTTATGGACGAACACAATAAAATAAGAGAAATGTATGTTTTATACGATTATAATGTTAATTATACAACTTTTTGTTTCTACATTTCACCCTTTGTGTCTTGAGTTTGACTATTTGCCAAATGAAAATCTACAGTGGAGCGCGTTCACCATTTTTGGGATATGACACTAGGCACTTGCCATAATGGTTTTGATCAACTGCTGTCCATTTGAGTGGTATTTGCGATTGTGTATGGTTTGCCCAATGCTATTAAGTTGCCATTCATTTGTCAATTCCATGGGGGTCTTCCCTTTCTAAGTGCACTGTGAACATTACATTGGTAAGTAATTCAGACCCCTTGGCTTTTTCCACATTTTGTTACGTTACAGCCTTATTCTAAAATTGATGATATTGTTCCCCCCTCAATTTAAACAATATCCCATAATGACAAAGTAAAAAGTTTTCCATTTTTGGCGTGTGTCACATTTTACATAAGTATTCAGACCCTCTAAGTACTTTGGCGCACCTTTTGCAGTGACTACAGCCTCAAGTCTTCTTGGGTATGATGCTACAAGATTGGCACATCTGTATTTGGAGTTTACCCCATTTTTCTCTGCAGATCCTCTCAAACTGTCAAGTTGCTGCACAGCTAATTTCAGGTCTCCAAAGATGTTCGATCGGGTTCAAGTCCGGCCTCTGGCTGGGCCACTCAAGGACATTCAGACTTGTCACGAAGCCACTTCTGTACTTTGCCCTGTTTATCTTTCCCTCAATCCTGACTAGTCTGCCAGTCCCTGCCGCTGAAAACATCCCCACAGCAGGATGCCATCACCATGCTTCACCGTACGGATTGTGACCGGTTTCCTCCAGATGTGATACTTGAAATTCAGTCCAAAGAGTTCAATCTTGGTTTCATCAGACCAGAGAATCTTGTGGTCTGAGTTTTTAGGTGCCTTTTGGCAAACTCTAAGCGTGCTGTCATGTGCCCTTTTTAAAAATGTAATTTGAAAGTAAGAAAAACAGTGGCTTCTGTCTGGCCACTCTACCGTAAAGGCCTGATTGGAGTGCTGCATAGATTGTTGTCCTTCTGGAAGGATCTCCACAGAGGCACTCTATCTCCGTCAGCGTGACCATCAGCTTCTTGGTTACCTCCCTGACCAAAATCTTTCTCCCCTGATTGCTCAGTTTGGTGGTTCCAAACTTCAATTTTAAGAATGATGGAGGCCACTGTTCTTGCACCTCCAATGTTTCGATACACTTCCCCACATCTGTGCCTTGACACAATGCTGCCTCTGAGCTCTATGGACAATTCCTTCAACCTCATGGCTTGGTTTTTGCTCTGACGTGCCCTGTCAACTGTGGTACCTTAAATAGGGGTGTGTGTCTCCAAATCATGACCAATCAATTGAATTTACCACAGGTGATATATGGAAACAGGGTGCACTTGAGCTCAATGTCGATTCTCCTAGAGAAGGGTCTGAATAATATGTTTTTTTTAATCTAATTTGAAAACATTTCTAAACCTGTATTTGCTTTGTCATAATGGGGTATTGTGTAGATAGTTATTCTAAAATGGTTAACTAATTTAAAATAAGACTCTTAACAAAATGTGGGAAAGGGGCACTGTATGGCCGATGAGCACCGATACGTTATCTTATGACAAGAATTGAAAAGGATTTGCCAGTAGCTTGTCGACATGATGCCTGCCTGCTAGCTAAGATTTTGAAAGTATGATGATGACATGATCAGTACAATCAAAGCTACGGTTGTTATGTCTCTATCTGTGGCCAATTAACTCGAGCCTACTTAGATGGGTGCTGCCATAGATTTATTTTAGAAGTGCCCAAGGTGCTTGAATTTGAGCTCTCCTTGTAGATTTTGCGGTGGCATAGTGTCCCCATGAGTGACAGAACACTGAGCCTATCACAGCGCAACTAGAGAAGATTGGCTTTCCTTCACTGCAGCCAATGTGAAAAACATTTAAACATGTTTACCCTCGCAAGGCTGCCGGCCCAGACTGCATCCCTAGCCGCGTCATCAGAGCATGCGAAGACCAGCTGGCTGGTGTGTTTACGGACATGCTTCAAGAGGGCCGCCATTGTTCCTGTTCCCAAGAAAGCTATTGCCCCATAGCACTCACTTCCGTCATCAAGTGCTTTGAGATGAGGCAAGGATCATATCACCTCCACCCTAGACCCACTCCAATTTGCTTACCACCCCAATAGGTCTGCAGACGCAATCACACTGCACACTGCCCTAACCCATCTGGACAAGAGGAATACCTATGTAAGAATGCTGTTCATCGACTACAGCTCAGCATTTAACACACAGTACCCTTCAAGCTCATCATTAAGCTTGGGGCCCTGGGTCTCGACCCTGCCCTGTGCAACTGGGTCCTGGACTTCCTGATGGGCCTCCCCCAGGTGGTGAGGGTAGGAAACAACATCCCCACCTCGCTGATACTCAACACTGGGGCCCCACAAGGGTGCGTTCTCAGCCCTCTCCTGTACTCCCTGTTCACCCATGACTGCGTGGCCATGCACGCCTCCAACTCAATCATCAAGTTTGCAGACGACACTAGAGGAGAGGGCCCTTTGAGTGTGGTGTCAGGAAAATAACCTCTCACTCAATGTCAACAAAACAAAAGAGATTGTGGACTTCAGGAAACAAGAGGGTGTACCCCCCCCCCCCTATCCACATCGACGGGACAGTAGTGGAGAAGGTGGAAAGTTCCTCGGCGTACACATCACGGACAAACTGAAATGGCCCACCCACACAGACTGTGGTGAAGAAATTTGGCTTGCCACCAAAAACACAAACTTTTACAGATGCATAATCGAGAGCATCCTGTCGGGCTGTATCACTGCCTGGTATGGCAACTGCTCCACCCAGAACCATAAGGCTCTCCAGAGGGTAGTGAGGTCTGCACAACGTATCACCGGGGGCAAACTACCTGCCCTCCAGGACACCTACACCACCCGATGTTACAGGAAGGCCATAAAGATCATCAAGGACAACAACCACCCAAGCCACTGCCTGTTCACCCCGCTATCATCCAGAAGGCGAGGTCAGTACAGGTGCATTAAAGCTGGGATCGAGAGACCGACGCTGTTTTTCAGTCAAGGCCATCAGACTGTTAAACAGCCATCACTAACATTGAGTGGCTGCTGACAACATACTGACTCAAATCACTAGCCACTTTAAACAATGGCACTTTATATAATGTTTACATACCCTAGATTACTCTCCTCATATGTGTGTGTGTACAGTGGGGCAAAAAAAGTATTTAGTCAGCCACCAATTGTGCAAGTTCTCCCACTTAAAGATGAGAGGCCTGTAATGTTCATCATAGGTACACTTCAACTAAATTCCAGAATATCACATTGTAGCAATTTTAATGAATTTATTTGCAAATTATGGTGGAAAATAAGTATTTGGTCACCTACAAACAAGCAAGATTTCTGGCTCTCACAGACCTGTAACTTCTTCAAGAGGCTCCTCTGTCCTCCACTCGTTACCTGTATTATTGGCACCTGTTTGAACTTGTTATCAGTATAAAAGACACCTGTCCACAACCTCAAACAGTCACACTCCAAACTCCACTATGGCCAAGACCAAAGAGCTGTCAAAGGACACCAGAAACAAAATTGTAGACCTGCACCAGGCTGGGAGGAATGAATCTGCAATAGGTAAGCAGCTTGGTTTGAAGAAATCAACTGTGGGAGCAATTATTAGGAAATGGAAGACATACAAGACCACTGATAATCTCCCTCGATCTGGGGCTCCACGCAAAATCTCACCCCGTGGGGTCAAAATGATCACAAGAACGGTGAGCAAAAATCCCAGAACCACACAGGGGGACCTAGTGAATGACCTGCAGAGAGCTGGGACCAGAAGTAACAAAGCCTACCATCAGTAACACACTACTCTGCCAGGGACTCAAATCCTGCAGTGCCAGACGTGTCCCCCTGCTTAAGCCAGTACATGTCCAGGCCCGTCTGAAGTTTGCTAGAGAGCATTTGGATGATCCAGAAGAAGATTGGGAGAATGTCAGATGAAACCAAAATGGAACTTTTTGGTAAACTCAACTCGTCGTTTTTGGAGGACAAAGAATGCGGAGTTGCATCCAAAGAACACCATACCTACTGTGAAACATCATGCTTTGGGGCTGTTTTTCTGCAAAGGGACCAGGATGGCTGCTCTATGTAAAGGAAAGAATGAATGGGGCCATGTAGCGTGAGATTTTGAGTGAAAACCTCCTTCCATCAGCAAGGGCATTGAAGATGAAATGTGGCTGGGTCTTTCAGCATGACAATGATCCCAAACACACCGCCCGGGCACCGGAGAGTGGCTTCGTAAGAAGCATTTCAAGGTCCTGGAGTGGCCTAGCCAGTCTCCAGATCTCAACCCCATAAATCTTTGGAGGGAGTTGAAAGTCCGTGTTGCCCAGCAACAGCCCCAAAACGTCACTGTTCTAGAGAAGATCTGCATGGAGGAATGGGCCAAAATACCAGCAACAGTGTGAAAACCTTGTGAAGACTTACAGAAAACGTTTTACCTCTGTCATGGCCAACAAAGGGTATATAACAAAGTATTGAGAAACTTTTGTTATTGACCAAATACTTATTTTCCACAATTTGCAAATAAATTCATTAAATCCTACAATGTGATTTTCTGGATTTATTATTTTTTTTCTTATTGTCTGTCATAGTTGAAGTGTACCTATGATGAAAATTACAGGCCTCATCTTTTTAAGTGGGAGAACTTGCACAATTGGTGGCTGACTAAATACATTTTTTTGCCCCAGTGTATACTGTACTCTATACCATCTACCGCATCTTGCCTATGCCATTCGGCCATTGCGCATCCATATATTTTTATTCTTTCCTTTATGTGTGTGTGTGTGTGTGTGTGTGTGTGTGTGTTAGGTATTACTGCATGGTCGGCACTAGAAGCACAAGCATTTTGCTACACTCGCATTAACATTGCTTACCATGTGTATGTGACAAATAATTTGATTTGACATTGCCAATCTCTATGCTCTGTTTTCCGTTGGCTGTCCCACCACAGAAAGCACTAGCTAATCTGCTGCGACCCTTTCCTGAATGACAGGTTGCCAGTTCCACAAAAGTGCTCTCACCTTTAAGCCAGCTACATTTCTACAGTAACAAATATTTCAGAACTAACCTGATACCAGGCAGTTAAACTCCATTTATCCTTGAATGAAGTGTCCAAACTGCAAGTTGAGGACCAATTAAATCTGATTCCCTCCCACAAGATTGCATCATGCCCTTTATTTAGAGGAAGACTACTGATTTTTAAATATTTGATTTGTTCAAATGTTTGTAATAAAAATTTAAAAAAATGCATGCTTCACATTACAGGTATCTTAGTCGCTGGTTTGACTCCCTGACCCAACTTGTGGAAAAAGCTGTTGTGCTTTTTGAGCAAGGCACTTAACCCAAATTAGTCTTAAATTGCACTTTAGTAGTTACGATGCATTTTGAAACTTCACTCACACAAGTTTTACTCTGCCGTAACGTTATTTTATCAATAGGAGTGTGGGAGGTGTTTGTGCGTTGATAAGCACACGACAGCAAAAATATATTAAAATAAACACTGTACTTAAACCCAATTACACACCATCTCCTGCAGGATTTGCGTTGCCTTCTTTAATTTTGATTTCATCACAAATTAAAGTGGCACTGACTCGCCCATGGATTAAGGCTTCGGCATTGTCTCGAAGCGTTTGACTAGCCTTCTGCGACATGCAAGCCTGCTAGCATTAGCGGCAGGCGGACAAGCAATATACACTGTCGTAGTATGGATGAAGCCTGAGAATGTGAAGTTAACTAAACCAAGCTAGCTTTAGAAAAACCTGAGTAGCGCTAGATTAATCATAGTATACCCCTGGGGCAGCTGGGATTGTGGGCCCTGGAGATCAGACGCACTACTTTTTTTGACTGTCCTCCAGATCAGCTAAAAAAATAAATAAATGGGCTACTAGGTTCTTTGTCTAATGGCGGCTTGGCTGATAAAACCTCCTTACGTCACCATTTTCTGTTAAACAAGCCCATTCCTGGAGTGCTACCATCTTGTATCTTAACTTCAACTCTAATCTGGTGCACCTGATCCTAATTATTATTATTTATTTTTTTTTAAGGCCAGAGAGGGAACCATCCGATCTCAGTTTGCCTGCACGTACCAGGACGACTCGGAGCTGCCCCTCAACCGCATCCTGGACTTCCCCAGCACCATCCAGGTCACCACCTGTGTGCACCTGGCTCCAAAGCAGACCATCACTACTGTGGACTCCACCTCTGCTGTCAAGGAGCTGGGCAGAGGTAAAAAATGTGTGGTTGTGACTTCATTCTCCCTTTCTCAGCAGAGACTTGTAACTGCATGTACTAATCATGCATGCCGGCGAACTGCTCCAGACTTCCTCACATAGTGCAGCGTAGCTACATGCCCCCCCCCCCCCCCCCCCCCCCCTTAAGGGAATGGCTTTTATTCCCTCTGACGCCACCGATTCGGCTTGATGCCCAGATCCACCTTCTCAGCCCAGACCTCGAACCCTGCCCAGTCCCTTCCTTGGGACTGGTACTTACGATCAACCTTTAAATGATTCCCCATTTTATAAAACCTGGCCGCCCCCACATCTGTAGTAAAAACCTAACCCCCCCACTCTTTCTTTCTGTGGGAATCCAGGCTCCGCTCCATCGGGTTACATGACAAATGTTCACTTTCAGCTCGCTAGAATAAACACTGGCTGTTAAACTACAGGCTAACGTCAGCAATTTCATCAGATTTCCCCCCCCCCCCCACCCCCCCCCCCCCTTCCTTCCTCTCTTGTTATGTCAATTTTTTTTTTCAACCCCAATTGTTAAGCTCTATTACGGTTTCCTCTCTCCAGTGGAGGTTTACCCAGAGGCTGAGAGGAAAGAGGCCCAGGGAGGAGGCACGACCCGGGGGGTTGCCACAGCGCTGGGGCCCAGGAGTGGAAATGATGCCCCGAGCAGCAGTGTAGGCGTGGGCAGTCGAAAGACCAACATCCAGACAGAAGGAAGCAGCAAGGCCTGTAAACGGAAGCTGGTGGATTGTAGCGACCACTGTGGGTCAGGGAACCATCCCCCTCTGAAGAAACTCCCCACCAGATTGACAGGGAAGAATGGTGGGGCTAAAGCCCCCAGTAAGAAGAAACTGATTGCAGGACAGGGCAAGCTCACCAGCTTTTTCAGATTGTGAGCTACTCATTGTCGTGATGAAGTTGAAGGCAGTACTAGTAATGTCGCTTTATTTAATCAATGGTCTGTTGTCTTTGAAGCTGAATGTTCCGGAATCAATTGCACTTGTTTTCCCGCAGTGGCGCTTGGCCTGATTTCAGAGGCTTTATTGTACTTTTTATTTATTTTTTCCTCTGTACTTTCCAACGATTGACAGAAATCATTTTGAAAGAAAGATCACCAGCTGTGGTGTGTCTGGGAGAGTGTGATGCAGAAGAGCTGTTGAGGCAATATGGAAAGTCTGAGAGTGGTTGAAACCCAAGCAGATCTGTTTGATAGCCGATCTGTGGAGGATTGGCCTGCAGTTTATCTCCCTCTTAGACAAAGGGCCCACCGCCAGACACTTCTCCTCTCTTACATGCATCTTCACTACTACTATATAATAAATTCTATACTGTTTCGTATTTGATATACCTGTATGATGGTGACCCAGAATTGAAGCGTACGATAGTTTTTCAAAACCATTTTAATAGTTATTTGATTGTATACATGTTTTAAAACCATGGAACAGAGAAGGAAAGCATATTTGTTTGTGCAGGAGATTGACAGATGGCAGGGCAGCAGTGTAGGATCCACCACACTCTTATGCTTGCCAACAGGGTCGATACACTCGTCCTATCATGCATCGTAGCACTGCAGGGAATAAAATTGGTAGAATTGCAGTTATTTTAAAGCATTAGCTGTTTTTAATAATGCTGTCATAACCTTCTATAGTCTTCAATTTGTTGCTTTTATATGTCTGAAATGTCAAGTCCAGCTGATAAAACTCTTGTTCCAAATAATGAATGGAACATCATGGGGAAAAGTATCAACACACTCAGTTATGCTTTTAATGCCAGTATCGTCGACCTGGATCATTCTAATGCCCATGATTGAACGGATACAGGAACCGTAGAAGGAAGTCGCTGGTCGATACTTACTCTCAAGGTCGGCCTCCCTGCGCTCTACTTTCAGGCTATATTCAGCAGGAGAGTGATCTGTGGCTCGGTCAGGGAGGACAGGAAGCGCTCGGGAGAAAGCTGTGTTCATGCCACGTCTGGTGTGCCCTTTCAGTCCAATGTCCTGTGGGACAGAAGGCTAGATCACTGTCTGGCAGGCTTCCATTAGAGTGGATCAGCCAGCCTCTACATTGGTATACTCTGTCCACTGATGATTCTATTGCACAATCAGGTTTGGTGAGCCAAAGCCGAAGGTTATCTAGCTTGCATGATACAACAATACACATGAAAGGGCAATAGAATCCAATGTCAAAATTAATTGAGATGGTGTTTTTCTTTTCCATTCATTTGGGATTGATGCATGCCATTTGCCAGATGGACATTTAAGAAGCGGCACAGATCTTCTGGGTCTCAAACCCCGGCATTCTGGAGTCTGGTCCTGAGCCAGGCCATATGAAACCAGTATGAGAGGGGCCCCAGTTATCCAGACATCTAATCTGTGTGGCTTTACAACTCCTGTCCTCATCACTCTCTCCTTCTGTTCCATTACTACAAAGATAACCATGTCCATGACTTGCATGACATACAGATGCCAGACAAACTGAATCACTCCACATGCCTACCAAACCTTTGATGGAGCGGATACATTATCGTGCATGTTGCCACTGTGTGACTCTAATAAAGATAAACAGCTATCCCTTTCATCTTTGTTTGATGATGCCTCAAGTTTGAGTAAAATGTTGGCATATGGATAACATTGTATTGATGCTGCTACTGATGAAGATGAGTTAAGAGGGAGATTGGTATGAGGATGGATATGGATGAAGGAAGATACTTACTGAAAGGATGAGGTACTTTGTGTTGTCCTCTTCGTCGCCCAGTCCGTTGTCCAGGACGGGCTCCCGTATGAACCTCGGGGCAGCCAGAGCGTTGTCGCTCATTGTGTCTTCACCTAGTATCGATCGCAGGCTCTCCTGCTCTGTCCTACCCTCGTCCATCTTGCCTGTCTGTACCGCAAAGACGACCGAGCGGGTGTTAAACTCAGAGAACAGCACCAGTGTGAATATAACAGAGTATAGGAAGATCATCGTTCCTACTACACTATCTTGGTCCTAACAGCCTTGCGAAGGTAATTGAGAGTGGACTTCAGTTGCGCTCACCTGTGATGACTGTTGGTCAGTGGACCATCAGCTCTTTTTATATCACGAAAAGCCAAAACAGTGGATTTAAAAAAAATCATCATTACAAAGCCATATGTGTGTAGAGGAGATTTGAAGTCTCCTGCTGAGCTTGGCCCATGTCATCATTGAAAAGGATAACATGGCACAGGTCATAGCAAATTTGTAAAGCAGCTTTGAATGCTCCTTTATGTAGTCTAATCAGAAGGGAGGGTAGGTGAATAATAGCTGGATTACTGTCGGATGTAAGGACGTGCTGTATTTGAAAGAGGGGGGCAACGTCTTTTCAACAGTCATCTCTTTCCTCCTGTAGAGGGGTCTCCTCAGGCCCCTCAAAGATCGTAGGTCTTAAATTAGTCTCACAAAGGCCTCACTTCTCAATGCTGTTCACTTTCAAAGGTGGAAAGTAAATGGTGGAACATATGCCTACTGTGCAATCTGAAAGAAACCAACAGATTGCCTACAGTGACTACGTAAATGGCTACAGGCATTAATGCTCTGTGGGGAGAGAAGGTTGGGTCACTAAGGTCATGTCATCAGACTTCAACAAGACCCATAGAGAATGAAAACAGAGACCCGGTTAGCATCAACCAAACTAACCTATTGGTGATTGGGTATACAGCCTTGGGTTGGGTATTAGGTGGGAGAAAGTCCCTGACCTTCCCTGACATACTCCAGGCGCTAGTTATAGGCTATCTAACTATAGTTTATTCTGTTCTGATCCCATGGTCACTAGTCAGGAAAAACTCTGGGTTCTAGTCATTAGAACATTGAGTGTTAGCTTCATTGCCCCAGGGCTATGGGGCCATAATGCCCCAGGGCCATAATGAGAAGCCCACTGACCGCCATCTGTGGCTTACATGGCAGATCACCTTGTGTTCACAAGGGTAATGGCTGTGAGTTTAGGGAAATGAGCAAGGAGGAGTTTTACAAATCAAAACAAAATGCCTTGTTGACATAGCTCTCCCAAGCTCCTCTTCAGGTCTTAGGAAAACAGACACGGGCTTACCTTATTAACATCACAGTAGCTACAGCAGAGGGATGGAGAAATGGGACATGAATAATAGTTATTGAACTCAGCTGAAGTGATTTTACTTGGAGTGCACAGCCTTTATTTTGTGAGTATTTTTGTTGGAGGCTGAGGGGCTCTAGTGACGGACTGAACTGGTCCACAGGGGCCCAACTGTTCCAGGAGCAGCACAACTGTTCCAGGAGCAGCACAACTCAACCTGGCAGCTTCAATATCTGTTGTTTTAACCTCTCTCTTTCTATCTCTCACTCGATCTCTCTTTATATCCCTCCCTCTCTATCCCCCTCCCTCTCTATATCTCTCTCCCTCACTCTCTATCTTACTCTCCCCTATCTCCCCCTCTCAATTCAATTTCCAATTGAAGGGGTTTTATTGGCATGGGAAACACATGTTTACATTGCCAAAACAAGTGAAATGGGTAATAAACAACACAAAATGAACAGTAAACATTACACTTACAACAGTTCCAAAAGAATAAAGACATTTCAAATGTCATATGTCTATTTACAGTGTTGTAATAATGTGCAAATAGTGAAAGTACAAAAGGGAAAATAAATAAACATAAATACAGGTTGCATTTACAATGTTTGTTCTTTACTGGTTGCCCTTGTGGCAACAGGTCACGAACCTTGCTGCTGTGATTGCTCACTGTGGTTTTTCACCCAGTAGATATGGGAGTTTACCTAAATTTGATTTGTTTTTTAAATTCTTTGTGGATCTGTGTAATCTGAGGGAAATATATGTCTCTAATATGGTCACACATTTGGCAGGAGGTTAGGAAGTGCAGCTCAGTTTCCACCTCATTTTGTGGGCAGTGTCACAGCCTGTCTTCTCTTCGGCGGCCTTTGTCAATAGCAAGGCTATGCTCATTAAAATGCAAATCAATTTATACAATTTTTGACATGCGTTTTTCTGGATTTTTTTGTTGTTATTCTGTCTCTCACTGTTCAAATAAACCTACCATTAAAATTATAGACTGATCATTTCTTTGTCAGTGGGCAAACGTACAAAATCAGCAGGGGATCAAATACTTTTTTGTATAGTTTTGTATGTGCTTTAAGGGAACGGTGTCTAGATGGAATTTGTATTTGTGGTCCTAGAAACTGGATATTTTTTGGAACACCATTCTTTTTGTCTTACTGAGATTTACTGTCAAGGCCCAGGTCTGACAGAATCTGTGCAGAAGATCTAGGTGCTGTTGTCGACCCTCCTTGGTTGGGGACAGAAGCACCAGATAATCAGCAAAAAGTAGACATTTGACTTCAGATTCTAGTAGGGTGAGGCCGTGTGCTGCAGACTTCTAGTGCCCTCACCATTTCATTGATGTACAGTGGGGCAAAAAAGTATTTAGTCAGCCACCAATTGTGCAAGTTCTCCCACTTAAAAAGATGAGAGAGGCCTGTAATTTTCATCATAGGTACACTTCAACTATAACAGACAAAATGAGGGGGAAAAATCCAGAAAATCACATTGTAGGATTTTTAATGCATTTATTTGCAAATTATGTTGGAAAATAAGTATTTGGTCACCTACAAACAAACAAGATTTCTGGCTCTCACATATCTGTAACTTCTTCTTTAAGAGGCTCCTCTGTCCTCCACTCGTTACCTGTATTATTGGCACCTGTTTGAACTTGTTATCAGTATGAAATACACCTGACCACAACCTCAAAGTCACACTCCAAACTCCGCTATGGCCAAGACCAAAGAGCTGTCAAAGGACACCAGAAACAAAATTGTAGACCTGCACCAGGCTGGGAAGACTGAATCTGCAATAGGTAAGCAGCTTGGTTTGAAGAAATCAACTGTGGGAGCAATTACTAGGAAATGGAAGACATACAAGACCACTGATAATCTCCCTCGATCTGGGGCTCCACGCAAAATCTCACCCCGTGGGGTCAAAATGATCACAAGAACGGTGAGCAAAAATCCCAGAACCACACGGGGGGACGTAGTGAATGACCTGCAGAGAGCTGGGACCAAAGTAACAAAGCCTACCATCAGTAACACACTACGCCGCCAGGGACTCAAATTCTGCAGTGCCAGATGTGTCCCCCTGCTTAAGCCAGCACATTTCCAGGCCCGTCTGAAGTTTGCTAGAGAGCATTTGGATGATCCAGAAGAAGATTGGGAGAATGTCATATGGTCAGATGAAACCAAAATATAACTTTTTGGTAAAAAATCAACTCGTCGTTTTTGGAGGACAAAGAATGCTGAGTTGCATCCAAAGAACACCATACCTACTGTGAAGCATGGGGGTGGAAACATCATGCTTTGGGGCTGTTTTTCTGCAAAGGGACCAGGACGACTGATCCGTGTAAAGGAAAGAATAAATGGGGCCATGTATCGTGAGATTTTGAGTGAAAACCTCCTTCCATCAGCAAGGGCATTGAAGATGAAACTTGGCTGGGTCTTTCAGCATGACAATGATCCCAAACACACCGCCCGGGCAACGAAGGAGTGGCTTCGTAAGAAACATTTCAAGGTCCTGGAGTGGCCTAGCCAGTCTCCAGATCTCAACCCCATAGAAAATCTTTGGAGGGAGTTGAAAGTCCGTGTTGCCCAGCAACAGCCCCAAAACCATCACTGCTCTAGAGGAGATCTGCATGGAGGAATGGGCCAAAATACCAGCAAGTGTGTGAAAACCTTGTGAAGACTTACAGAAAACATTTGACCTCTGTCATTGCCAACAAAGGGTATATAACAAAGTATTGAGATACACTTTTGTTATTGACCAAATACTTATTTTCCTCCATATTTTGCAAATAAATTCATTAAAAATCCTACAATGTGATTTTCTGGATTTTTTTTCTCATTTTGTCTGTCATAGTTGAAGTGTACCTATGATGAAAATTACAATTACCTCTCTCATATTTTTAAGGGGGAGAACTTGCACAATTGGTGGCTGACTAAATACTTTTTTGCCCCCCATATGTTGAAGAGGGTGGGGCTTAAGCTGCATCCCTGTCTCACCCCATGGCCCTGTGGAAAGAAATGTGTTTTTTTCCAATTTTAACCACACACTTGTTGTTGTGTGCATGGATTTTGTAATGTCGTATGTTTTTCCACCAACACCACCTTCCACCAATGTGTATAGCAGACCCTCATGCCAAATTGAGTCAAAAGCTTTTTTGAAATCAACAAAGCATAAGAATATTTTGCCTTTGTTTTGGTCTGTTTGTCAATTAAAGTGTGGAGGGTGAACATATGGTCTGTCGTATGGTAATTTGGTAAAAAGTGGCAAGTACATTGTTTTCACTGTGGAAATGTACGATAATGCAGAGGATTTTCCCAAGGTTGCTGTTGACACATATCCCACGGTAGTTATTGGGGTCAAATTTGTCTCCACTTTTGTGGATTGGGGTGATCAGTCCTTGTTTCCAAATGTTGGGGAAGATGCCAGAGCTAAGGAAGATGTTAAAGAGTTTAAGTATAGCCAATTGGAATTTGTGGTCTGTATATTTTATCATTTCATTGAGGGTACCATCAGCACCACAGGCCTTTTTGGGTTGTTGGATTTGTATTTTGTCCTGTAGTTCATTCAATGTAATTGGAGAATCCAGTGGGTTCTTTAATTGTTGATTCTAAGATTTGTATTTGATCATGTAAACTCAGCAAAAATAGAAACATCCTCTCACTGTCAACTGTGTTTATTTTCATCAAACTTAACATGTGTAAATATTTGTATAAACATAACTGAGACATAAACTGAACAAGTTCCACAGACATGTGACTAACAGAAATGGAATAATGTATCCCTGAACAAAGGGTTTGTCAAAATCAAAAGTAACAGTCAGAATCTGGTGTGGCCACCAGCTGCATTAAGTACTGCAGTGCATCTCCTCCTCATGGACTGCACCAGATTTTCCAGTTCTTGTTGTGAGATGTTACCCCACTCTTCCACCAAGGCACCTGCAAGTTCCCGGACATTTCTGTGGGAATGGCCCTAGCTCTCACCCTCCGATCCAACAGGTCCCAGATGTGCTCAATGGGATTGCGATCTGGACTCTTCGCTGGCCATGGCAGAACACTGACATTCCTATCTTACAGGAAATCATGCACAGAACGAGCAGTATGGCTGGTGTCATTGTCATGCTGGAGGGTCATGTCAGGATGAGCCTGCAGGAAGGGTACCACAGGAGGAAGGAGGATGTCTTCCCTGTAACACACAGCTTTGAGATTGCCTGCAATGACAACAAGCTCAGTCTTATGTTGCTGTGACACATCACCCCAGACCATGACGGACCTTTCACCTCCAAATCGATCCCGCTCCAGAGTACAGACCTTGGTGTAACGCTCATTCCTTTGATGATAAACGCGAATTCGACCATCACCCCCGGTGAGACAAAACCGCAACTCGTTAGTGAAGAGCACTTTTTGGCAGTCCTGCCAGGTCCTGCCTTACAACAGGCTTACAAGCCCTCCGTCCAGCCTCTCTCAGCCTATTGCGGACAGTCTGAGCAATGATGGAGGAATTGTGCATTCCTGGTGTAACTCTGGCAGTTGTTGTTGCTATCCTGTACCTGTTCTGCAGGTGTGATGTTCGGATGTTCCGATCTTGTGCAGGTGTTGTTACACGTGGTCTGCCACTGCGAGGATGATCAGCTGTCTGTCCTGTCTCCCTGTAGCGCTGTCTTAGGCATCTCACACTATGGACATTGCAATGTATTGCCCTGGCCACATCTGCAGTCCTCATGCCTCCTTGCAGCATGCCTAAGGCACATTCACGCAGATGAGCAGGAACCCTGGGCATCTTTCATTTGTTGTTTTTCAGAGTCAGTAGAGAAAGGCCTCTTTAGTGTCCTAAGTTTTCATAACTGTGACCTTAATTGCCTACCATCTGTAAGCTGTTAGTGTCTTAACGACCGTCCCACAGGTGCATGTTCATTCATTGTTCATGGTTCATTGTACAAGCATGAGAAACAGTGTTTAAACCATTTAC
Source organism: Oncorhynchus mykiss (assembly GCF_013265735.2). NCBI lineage: Eukaryota > Metazoa > Chordata > Actinopteri > Salmoniformes > Salmonidae > Oncorhynchus > Oncorhynchus mykiss. The sequence goes on along the minus strand of NC_048579.1, from coordinate 58,146,510 downwards.
AATGAAGATCTGTGAAGTTATTTGGATTTTTAGGAATTATCTTTGAAAGGGACGTTTCTTTTTTTGCTGAGTTTATATGTTTTTGCTGTTTGTTCTTTGTTATAGAGCCACAATTATTGGAGAAGTGGTTTACACATAAATATATATTTTGGATAATAACTCTTCATGTTGTTTGTTTAGTGTTTTCCAATTTTCCCAGAAGTGGTTAGAGTCTATGGGTTTTTCAATTACATTGAGCTGATTTCTGAAGTACTGCTCCTTTTTCCGTAGTGTATTTCTGTATTGTTTTAGTGATTTACCATTGTGAAGGCGTAGGCTCAGGTTTTCTGGGTCTCTGTTTTTGGTTGGATAGGTCTATCAATTTCTTTCTTAGGATTTTGCATTCTTCATCAAACCATTTGTCATTGTTATTATTGTTCTTCGGTTTTCTGTTTGACGTTTTTTGATTTGATAGGGAAGCTGGGAAGTCAAATATACTGTTTAGTAGGTTTCCACAGTACTTTCCTTCCATCTATAGCATTTCTTAATATTAATCAGTTCCTTATTGAGTAGAATTTTTGAGTATTGCTCTGTTCAAAATCAACTGTGATTTTTCTGTGGGCTGACCTGTGAATGCTCTAAGAGACTCTGAGTTGAGGTCAATGATAAAGTATTCTACAGTACTACTGCCAAGAGATGAGCTGTAGGTATACCTACTGCAGGAGTCCCCTCAACGCCTACCATTTGACTATGTACACACTCAGCATGCCGCAACGCGTGTCTATTGATCTGTTGCTCTTGTGAGGTGTTGGGGCTGCGTTTGAGGGCGATGTCCTTTAGGGTCCGGGCAAAAGGGGGCACTGCTGCCTTATATAGGTGGACCTGGTCGTAAAGGCTGTTCAAGTCCAGGGTGGAGTGGTGGGCCAGGTAAACATTTGGTTTTGAGTCACAGTCATGGGAAATACTTGTGTTTACCTGCTGTATGGTAGCAAGGTGGAAGTCTTTTCATGGAAGCAGGGTGGAGATAACCACTTACGTACGTTGGGAAAAGTAGAATCATCTTTTTCAATCACTCCCTTGAGTGCTGTGGCCACCCTTTCCTGCTGTGCTCTCAGGTCAATTGTTACCTGTGTGTATTATTATATGGCTAGGTGACCCTAGTTTGTCCTCAGACAGAAGGTCTAGGGCACGCTGGGTGTTTGGACACCAGATTTTAGACATTGTGTGTTTGGGGAAAAGTGTATTTCTTGTATATATTTCCCGCTTGAGTCCATAAGGAGTACAATCTGTGCCTTGTGTATGTCCTCAGTGGGTGTGTGTGTGTGTGTGTGGGGGGGGGGGGTATCAGGGTGGCTGACATGGGGGGTGCTCAGAGGGGGTGGGATCCCCTGGGCTTGGGGTTCTTTATTTGTCAGTCCTGCTGTGATATCGAGGCTATGGTCAGGGTCTGGGGTGGACTGTTCTGCTGTGGTGTTAAGACTTTGGTCAGGGGCTGAGGTGGGCTGTTCTACTTTCTTCTCTGTGGGGGTAGCCAGCTCTCTAATGGGTTGTTCTCTGTCACAAGCCCAGGGGACCTCTGTCACACGCCATCCCCCTCACCCTTTCATCCAGCACTCTGATCCTCTCCTCTAGTGCTCTGTTCTTCTCCTGCTCCTGCTCTTTCTTCTGTTGATGTTGCCTCACCACAGTCCAGCGTGCAGATGTGTCTCTATCCAACTACAGCTCTCAGGGTCTAGTTGAGGGGGTGTTGTTGAGCTGGACATTTTTTTGTGCTGACTGGAGTAGCTGGGTGAATTTATTCGTAATTTCAATGAGGGTAGTGCTGGGAGGTTGACTTTCTGCTTGGGGTTGCTCGTCTGTGGGGTTGTATAATGAAGAGGTCTGGTCTGACATGCTCAGGGTGGGGTGGTGGTATCTTTCTCAAGAGAGAGCTCAGCAGGATAAGCGATCTCTTTGATTATGTGAATGTCCAGCTGAAACTGTTTGGGGTTGCCCCCTACCATTACTGTTCCAGACTTGTACAGGTTAACGTTGGCTGACTCGGAATCCTCGTTGTCTAATATCCTGTGTTTCCACCCATCGCTAACACCCCCCCCCCCCCTTAACAGAGGGGTAGTGTGTTAATATAGCACTGTGCCATGCCAGGTGATGGTCTGTGTGGAAGATTAATTTGCTTATGTTCCCATCTTTATAATGGTCAGCAAAAAGTGTATCTTGATTTTCCTTAAGGACCTTCTTTTCGTGCCGTATCATTTTTTACATCCAGAGTTTACTGTATTGTTATGACCTCTGAATAGTGGGAGGGGGCTTCAAAGGCCTCTTCATTTTGGTGGGGTAGGCTGTGAAACTCTCATGCCATTGTTGGGCTCAAGAGCTTTGACACCTCTCACTTCACACCCCAGTGCTAATTGAAGTTGAAGTCAGATATGTTCTGTCCTAGCAAGCGTGGTTGCCTTAACTTAGGATTCAGTCCTTATGAAGTAAAATACAGTGCCTTGCGAAAGTATTCGGCCCCTTTGAACTTTGCGACCTTTTGCCACATTTCAGGCTTCAAACATAAAGATATAGAACTGTATTTTTGTGTGAAGAATCAACAACAAGTGGGACACAATCATGAAGTGGAACGACATTTATTGGATATTTCAAACTTTTTTAACAAATCAAAAACTGAAAAATTGGGCGTGCAAAATTATTCAGCCCCTTTACTTTCAGTGCAGCAAACTCTCTCCAGAAGTTCAGTGAGGATCTCTGAATGATCCAATGTTGACCTAAATGACTAATGATGATAAATACAATCCACCTGTGTGTAATCAAGTCTCCGTATAAATGCACCTGCACTGTGATAGTCTCAGAGGTCCGTTAAAAGCGCAGAGAGCATCATGAAGAACAAGGAACACACCAGGCAGGTCCGAGATACTGTTGTGAAGAAGTTTAAAGCCGGATTTGGATACAAAATGATTTCCCAAGCTTTAAACATCCCAAGGAGCACTGTGCAAGCGATAATATTGAAATGGAAGGAGTATCAGACCACTGCAAATCTACCAAGACCTGGCCGTCCCTCTAAACTTTCAGCTCATACAAGGAGAAGACTGATCAGAGATGCAGCCAAGAGGCCCATGATCACTCTGGATGAACTGCAGAGATCTACAGCTGAGGTGGGAGACTCTGTCCATAGGACAACAATCAGTCGTATATTGCACAAATCTGGCCTTTATGGAAGAGTGGCAAGAAGAAAGCCATTTCTTAAAGATATCCATAAAAAGTGTAATTTAAAGTTTGCCACAAGCCACATGGGAGACACACCAAACATGTGGAAGAAGGTGCTCTGGTCAGATGAAACCAAAATGGAACTTTTTAGCAACAATGCAAAACATTATGTTTGGCGTAAAAGCAACACAGCTGAACACACCATCCCCACTGTCAAACATGGTGGTGGCAGCATCATGGTTTGGGCCTGCTTTTCTTCAGCAGGGACAGGGAAGATGGTTAAAATTGATGGGAAGATGGATGGAGCCAAATACAGGACCATTCTGGAAGAAAACCTGATGGAGTCTGCAAAAGACGTGAGACTGGGACGGAGATTTGTCTTCCAACAAGACAATGATCCAAAACATAAAGCAAAATCTACAATGGAATGGTTGAAAAATAAACATATCCAGGTGTTAGAATGGCCAAGTCAAAGTCCAGACCTGAATCCAATCGAGAATCTGTGGAAAGAACTGAAAACTGCTGTTCACAAATGCTCTCCATCCAACCTCACTGAGCTCGAGCTGTTTTGCAAGGAGGAATGGAAAAAAATTCAGTCTCTCGATGTGCAAAACTGATAGACATACCCCAAGCGACTTACAGCTGTAATCGCAGCAAGAGGTGGCGCTACAAAGTATTAACTTAAGGGGGGTGAATAATTTTGCACGCCCAATTTTTCAGTTTTTGATTTGTTAAAAAAGTTTGAAATATCCAATAAATGTCGTTCCACTTCATGATTGTGTCCCACCTGTTGTTGATTCTTCACAAAAAAATACAGTTTTATATCTTTATGTTTGAAGCCTGAAATGTGGCAAAAGGTCGCAAAGTTCAAGGGGGCCGAATACTTTCGCAAGGCACTGTATATCATTGTAATGTATTTTTTGTTCTTGACTTTAAAAGTAGCTTCAGACTAAACATGAATCACTCCGTTCCAGTTTGGATGGTGTTTTCAGGTTTCTGTTGTTTGTTTGCCAGAGCATTTGCTATGTAGCTTGGAAATAAGAATCTTTGGTAGTAGGAATCCTTCCAGGTAATTTCGTCCAAAATCAGGTTGTAGGTTTGGAGATTTGATTTGGAGTTTAGGTTATGTTTTGGAGGCTAGTATCCTATATATGTCCTTGCCGAAAACATTAAAACGTTTTGTCACATGCGCTGAATACAACAGGTGTACCTTACAGTGAAATGCTTATTTACATGCCCTTAATGCCCTTAACCAACAATTCAGTTTTGTGTTGGGACACCAGTTAGTCGAGGTAATTGAGGCAATATGTACACTACCGTTCAAAAGTTTGGGGTCACCTAGAAATGGCCTTGTTTTTGAAAGAATCCAAAAAATGTGTCCATTAAAATAACATAAAATTGGTCAGAAAGACATTCTTAATGTTGTAAATAACTATTGTAGCTGGAAACGGCGGATTTTTAGTGTAATATCTACACTTGGCTAATTGATCATTAGAAAACCCTTATGAAATCCCGGAATCGCCTCTTCACTGTTGACTTTGAGATTGGTGTTTGCGGGTACTATTTAATGAAGCTACCAGTTGAGAACTTGTGAGCCGTCTGTTTCTCAAACTAGACACTCTAATATAATTGTCCTCTTGTTCAGTTGTGCACCGGGGTCTTCCACTCCTCTTTCTATTCTGGTTAGAGACAGCTTGCACTGTTCTGTGAAGGGAGTAGTACACAGCGCTGTACGAGATCTTCAGTTTCTTGCCAATTTCTCACATGGAATAGCCTTCATTTCTCAGAACAAGAACAAACTGACGAGTTTCAGAATAAAGCTCTTTGTTTCTGGCCATTTTTAACCTGTAATTGAACCCAACAAATGCTGATGCTCCAGATACTCAACTAGTCTAAAGAAGGCCAGTTTTATTGCTTCTTTAATCAGGACAACAGTTTTCAGCTGTGCTAACATAATTGCAAACGGGTTTTCTAATGAGCCTTATAGCCTTTTAAAATGCCTTTTAAAATGCTAAACTTGGATTAGCTAACACAACGTGCCTTTGGATCACAGGAGTGATGGTTGCTGATAATGTGCCTCGGTACACCTATGTAGATATTCCATTAAAAATCTGCCGTTTCCAGCTACAATAGTCATTTACAACATTAACAATGTCTACACTGTATTTCTGATCAATGTGATGTTATTTTAATGGACCAAAAATGTGCTTTTCTTTCAAAAACAAGGAAATGTCTAAGTGACCCCAAACTTTTGAACAGTAGTGTACTTGTAGGTGGAGGTAAAGTGACTATACATGGATAATAAACAGAGAGTAGCAGCAGCGTAAAAATGGGGTGGGGACAATGCAAATAGTCCAGGTAGCCATTTGATTAGCTGTTCAGAAGTATTATGGCTTGCTTGGGGTAGAAGCTGTTAAGAAGCCTTTTGGACTTAGACTTGACACTCTGGTATCACTTGCCATGCGGTAGCAAAGAGAACAGTCTATGACTAGGGTGGCTGGAGTCTTCGGTATTTTTCTGTGCCTTCTTCTGACACCGCCTGGTATAGAGGTCCTGCATGACAGGAAGCTTGACCCCAGTGATGTACTGGGCTGTACGCAGTTGCCATACCAGGCAGTGATGCAACCAGTCAGGATGCTCTCGATGGTGTAGCTGTAGAACTTTTTGAGGATCTGAAGACCCATGACAAATCTTTTCTCCTCTACAGCCCTGTCAATGAGAATGGGGTCGTGCTCGGTCCTCCTTTTCCTGTAGTCTACAATCCTCTCCTTGGTCTTGATCACGTTGAGGGTGAGGTTGTTATCCTGGCACCGCAATGCCAGGTCTCTGGCCTCCTAGGCTGTCTCATTGTTGTCTCATTGTTGTTGGTGATCAGGCCACTACCACTGTTGTCGGTAAACTTAATGATGCTGTTGGAGTCGTGCTTGGCAATGCAGTCGTGGGTGAACAGGGAGTATAAGAGGGGACTGAGCACGTACGCCTGAGGGGCCTCCCTGTACTGAGGATCAGCATGACAGATGTTGTTACCTACCCTTACCACCTGGGGGTGGCCCTTCAGCAAGTCCAGGATCCAGTTGCAGAGGGAGATGTTTAGTCCCAGGATCCTTAGCTTAGTGATGAGCTTTGAGGGCACAATGGTGTTGAACGCTGAGCTGTAGTCAATGAATAGCATTCTCACATAGGTGTTCCGTTTGTCCATGTAGGAAAGGGCCGTGTGGAGTGCAATAAAGATTGTATCATCTGTGGAACTGTTGTGGCAGTATGCAAATTGGAGTGGGTCTAGGGTTTCTGGGATAATGCTGTTGATGTGAGCCACGACCAGCCTTTCAATGAGTGCTACTTGTCAGTAGCCATTTAGGCAGGTTACCTTAGTGTTCTTGGGCACAGGGACTTTGGTAGTCTGCTTGAAACATGTTGGTATTACAGACTCAGTCAGGGACAGGTCGAAAATGTCAGTGTAGACACTTTCCAGTTGGTCAGCGCATGCTCAGTCTAAACTTCCTGGTAATCCGTCTGACCCCGCGGCCTTGTGAATGTTGACCTGTTTAAAGATTTTACCGAATGTATCTATCTTTTTGTTAAAACATGCTGAAAAATGTGGGGTCTTATCTGCTCTCTGTCTGTCTGTCTGTCTGTCGGTTGGTCGGTCGGTCTGTCGGTCTCTCTCACACACACACAATGTGAACAGCTCAGCCCTATGGTATTTTTTTGTATTTCAGCACGCTAAAACACAATTGATATCAAATAGTTTTATATCAGCCCTGCTCTCTTGTCTTGGAAGGTCCTGCAGTTAAAGCACATGTTGATGATCCACCTCCTTTCTTCAATGACGAGATGGTGAGGCTCAGGCTCTTTATCTGGGGTTTTTGCTGGTTTCCCCTGAGTTAAATCTAGGAAACATTACCATAATTCTGCAACTAAAGTCTATTAACATAAAAGGGAAGAGCTAAATAATCTTAAAAGGCCAAGATGTGATTTCCATTGTGTTCTCAGGTCATATTTGTTTGATCTCCTTTGAAGTCAGAGGGAGAGTGGAAACGCTCATGTTCAAATGTTCAGCTGTTGAGTCTGTGAATCTGTGCACCTTGTTCTGCTGTTTTTATTGGCTCAACCAATACATCATGAAACATTTCAATTGGGTAATAAACAACTCAAACATAGGCATCAGGAGGGGTAAATAAGTGTGTATTTTATGCGGAACAAAAACAGGGCACTGGTGATATCTTTATTTTTGGGAATAATGACTTTTAATAATGACATGTATGTCAAAATATATCAGATCAGATGAAACTGTTGATTGACTTGTCACAGTATGCCGCTACTGTCTTCATGTTTTCTATCTTGGTTCAAAGTTTCCCTCTGGGATCGACAGCTTAATTGCCCATCAAAGCTTAGAGAGATGGCTGGCTGTGGGGACAGTTTTCCCATCATCTCTCGCTGCTGCTTACGTCACCTGTCAGGGGGCGGTGTTGTAATCCGGTCAAATACATCTTTCAGTCAGAACCGAAAACCCTCTGAAAACCTCGCCAGATGACACCAGCAGCAGCATCATGTTATGGTTCTCTGTGGAGCAACATATTATTTCCTTGTCCTGTTCTAACACGCTGCTTTTCATCGCCGACCCTCAACTCCTATAGTAAAAACAGTACAGAGCTGGGAGAGGAGTACGTAATGCTGGGAGCTCCAGGATGCTTACTATATGCAGATATTTGTTGTTGTGACGATAAAGGTGGGGGCCTTGAAGTCTGTCTGGTGTGGGGGTGGATGGTTGGAGGTGGGGGCCTTGAGGACTGTATAGCAGCAGGCAGAGTTGTGGGTGTAAGGGGCTACCATTGGGCAGGCCTCTTTGTTGCCCAGAGAACAGACCATGGTTTCCTGGAACAATGCAGCTGATGAGAGGCTCTCCAAGGAAAATATGGGTCTGACATCATGGGTTCTTAAAGCACACAGCTGAGCCAACACTCTCCTGCCATAATCAGTACTCAGTGAATTTCCACTGCTGAGGGAAATGGAGGAAAAATAAGACAGAGAAGCCCCTATGGGCATGGGTCTCTTCCCCTTCTACACCCAGGTATGGCTAGATGTTCAAATTGAGAGTTTCAGTTTGAAATGGAAATGCATAATCCAGTGATGTACAAAGTTAATGTCACATTGGCTGGTGTCCTAAGGAGAGAAGAAAGACAGGAAACAGTAGTGATGGGGAAAGATGCTGAGTTGAAGGACTAATATACAGTGAGAACAATAAATGCAATTGCCAGGCCTTCGTACTACTGTAAAAGTAATTGATATCCAGTATTTATTATTAAAAGAGAACTACATTTTGCCAGACTAACACAAATCATCCCTCCCCCTAAAACAACCAAGAGGAAAAATAGTGAAATTGGAGTGTATTAAAATAAACCACAAGGTCATTTAAAAGACAATAGCGTACGTAGTTGTAGTAGGGTTTTGGAGCTTCCACTTCAGGGTTGGTCCAAAATGGGTGTCCTTAGGTGCACTCAACCCAGAGCGCATAGAGTCCATCTGATAAATTTGGGAAATAGATACCTGAGACTGCTCCTTCCAGAATCGTTCTGCTGGTGTAGCAGAGGTGCAATGGAGAAATACACAATTAGTTATGATATTACAGAATTACAAATCAGGAATTAGACCGCAGATGTTAAATAGATTCTACTTTTTTTTTATCTTTTTTTTTTTTTTACAGAATAAGGTTTCATTGAGGTTTCTTGGAGATTTATTTGAACTCTAAATCCTGCAAGCTTGCAAACTGCAATTTCTCTATCCGGGCCTAATAATTGATCTTGTATTAGTCATTGAGAGGCTTGGATGAAAAACCATCCAGGATTGCCGGGCCAGACACTTGCCAAGTCCCTGCTCCACACTTGAAACTGTTATGTCTGCTGAATGGAAGCCAGAAGGCCAATTTATCTGTGAAAATGACTTAAATGTTTGGTCATATATATTCATAAAAAAGTGCTGACAGCGAGTGAAAGCTTTGTCCTGTCACTGCAGAGCCGTCCGTCCTCTAAAAAGCTGAACACGCAGGCGCAGCTCTCCCCTCAGTGAACCCACACCGACTCTGTTTGCCTTGGCGGAACATGCCATCTTTTAGGAAGTATCACTTTGTCATCCAGAGTGTATTCAGTTTCAGACTGATGGGGAAATGATCTCCAATCTGAATCATGTGTTGATATACAGCCGAAGGACATCATTGATTTGTATAGTTTTTGCATATGCTCAGAGAGACAAAAGTGAGCTTTGTTACAATGCAACACTAATGTCTATGTCAGTGGCACCAAGGTTTATTTTACAGGTCTGACCTTGCTGTGGATAGCTTACTGTGCTATAATTACAAAGTAGGCAGAATTGTGTGTTAATAAGATGCATTGCTGTAGAATGTCTCCTGGACCTCTCTGTTTCATTACATCCATTGGATATTCATACTTGACGTTCATTGGTTGGTTTTCCCTTGCATCAAGCGAGAGGGACATGGTGATCAATTACACTCCAAATACTGTTCACCTGGCTGTTTGTTTTCCTTCTTATGTTTGGTTGCCAAGCAAAAGTGGTAAAAACATCTTTGTTATTTTATTAATGGATGATATTCAAAGGTTTCTCAAAAGTGCCTGCAGAACATTCTGACATGAGCATGACAAATGGTATGAAATAAGTGCCCAGACGTTGTCATAATGTTGACAAGTGGTTTATTCAGCAGGAATGGTGAACAATCTGTCAGTATTTAAACATTTTCTACAGAAGGCAATCGAGCACCAGAAATAACAGCGCTGTAATTAAACAGTTTCTTAGATGATGGTGAGCTTTGGAATCCCATGGCAATCAATTCAAATGTTTTCCTATTCCAGAGCGCTTGATAGAGTTTTCCTATATGTAATTCAAAATACAGTTTTCATTCATGTTTGTGACATTGTAACTGCTAATTGTGAGATAAATGGTGACAAAGAATCAGTCAAAATAGTGTTTTGGGAGTCAGATAACTGGATTAAATATCTAGATTCTATCATGCTCATAGCTTTACTCTGTTGCTGCCCCTCAAGAGGCCACCATTATTATCCTTTATGCCTGCATATTGACAGTCCCACAAAGTCCCACATGGTAAACTTCCATCTTCAGGTTTGTTTCAGGGAGAACTACACTCTTAGGAAAAAAAGGTGCTATCTAGAACCTAAAAGAGTTCTTCGGCTGTCTCCATAGGAGAACCCGATGAAGAACCCTTTTTGGTTCCAGGTAGAACCCTTTTGGTTCTACGAAAAACCCTTTCCACTGAGGGTTCTACCTGGAACCCAAAAGGGTTCAACCTGTAACCCAAAAGGGTTCTCCTATGGACAGCCGAAGCCTAAGAGTGTAGAACTGAACTGGGGTCAGTCTGACCAGCGTATGCCTCAGGGGATGAATGAAACCTACACTTGTATTACTCAAGCGGCATTAGCATAGCTGAACAGCTGATCAGATGGATGGAGACATCGATCAAATGTGATAGCTTATGATTGACAGTTGTCAGTTTACCTATACTGTCTTTCATTACATAAAAATCTGACAATGCAAGTTGAATTAGATTGTGTCTTAATTTAGCTGAGATCTTTGGTATCAGTCTGGTGATATGGTACTGAAGGACAATCGTGCTGATAATAGGAACTCAACAAGCTTGTTTTAAAACCACATACATGCATCTCACGGAGGGTCAAATGGTATGCAGCCATAGAGGTCAACCTGGCTTTCAATTCACCTGACAATATCGTCCGTTGCCATATGTGAACGGACAAGATGGAGTCCTAATCTTAACCACTTCATCGCATTGTATGTGTTGATGATTACAGCTGTGGGTTGCTGATAGATGTAAGGATATAAGTACCACATTAATACTTTAGGTCAGACCGTCATTTTAATACTTCTTTTGATAATTTCTATCCCATTTTTATTGATATCCGAATGCATCAACAGCCCAAAATTGTAAAAGGTTGTAATAAATTAAACATGTCTTACTTTGTGGGGAGCTGAGAACCAGATCTGATTCGCTGTGTCACTTAAGCTCTTTAACACATGGGCATGGTTTTACAAAACAAATCGTTCAACCTCAATCATACATATCCGTAAGCGTCAATGCCTTGGCTTTCTGATCATCAATGTGGTGCGTTCACATAACATTTCGTTCAGGACAAACAAAAGTACACTATGACTTTTAACACCTTAATATTATTGAAGGATCACAGTTCACAGTGCTTTTTGTCAAGTTATTTGGCATAGGGATCTATATTGAGTAACAATAATTTAAAAACAGTAGAAAAAATAGCGTTTTGCCTTCTTGGGATCCACAACATGATACTTTTTTTCCATGCATTCACAGATTTCACACAAAGACATTTGCTCGCTTATACTACTACCTTATTGAAATTGCTTACAAATAAAAACACTATTAATAAAATGGTGGCCACAAGGCTGTGCAAAAGGGACGACCTCCAACGATAAGCTTTGCCATCTCTCTTTCTCTTCCTGTTTTAGCCCACCGTTGCAAGTAACAAACTACAAAATAGCACCATTATACAGTGGATAGGATTTTCTTAATACGGTTTTGCTATATGATACCATCATGTACAATGATAGTAGAAGAATGCATAGGATAACATAAATGGGAGTATTGGTTGATTATACACTGACAGAGGAGGAAGAGATGTGATGGGTTGTCAGGTTGTTGAAATGGTACGTTGACTGTCAGGCATCCAGATTGTGCAAATAGCCATTACTCTCTGTAATCCTGACGCAAACACAGGAATTCTCAGAACATGGTCTGATGGAACCAGTGTGTGAACCTTGCTCACAGTAGCAGAGCTCTGAGTGGCTGAGCTACAAAACGGACTGTGTGTGTGTGTGTGTGTGTGCACAGCATTTTTAAACTGTAGTCCTGTTTGTAGGTGTGTGGTTCTGTGTTTCTAACAGTATTTGAGTTGCATATCATTCACTTGAGTGAACTATATGTGTTGCAGTTCATTTTATAGCCTTTTGTGATGAAAAACCCATGCAGTCCATGTTCATACAGAAGAAGCAAAGGTCCCTCCCTAAGCTAACAAAATAAAAGAATGCAGACCAAGTGAAATCAATCATTAATCGTCTTCCTGTAGCTGGCTATTTTTAGCGCCCCTCTGTCCTGTCCTCTGCATTAGAATCCATTTTTAATCAGACCAGATATTAGACCCAGAGAATCTACTGTGAGTCTTTACAAATTAAATATAAATTGAATCTCCTCAGTACTTACTGTTTACAGTACAGGATATAATATTACTGTCAGTTTCACTAGAATGGCTTAGCAGTACAAGAAGATTGTATCATCAGAATAGGTCTCTGGTCATATTGTTTCCTCAAAGCCTGGTTCTTATGTTATGGTTGCATGTAATACGCTTATTGTCTGTTGAAGCAGTGAATAGTAAATAAATAGCCTTAATGAAACACGTGACAACTGTGAAATTATATTTTGGCCAGAACTGACTGAAGCTGAAATAACATTCTCTTGAGGTTCTAATATATTTTCCAAGCAGTGGTTGTTAGATGAGAATGGGTGGGTGACTTATCCATTAGCCCGACTGCTTTGCATGGCCCAACCTCTCAGTGTAAAGCTTAAACTCTTTCAGAGTTCAGGTGAAGAGGATGAACCATTGGCTCCCATAGACAGACAGGTAAAACATGTCTGCTGGCTGCCCTCCTATTGGCTGTATGTAACACTGAGCCTATCAGAGGCCACCAGGGACACTATAGCTCAGCTCACACATGGAGGTATAAGAAGAAGAAGCTCTTTGATGTGTAAGCAGCTAAACTAGTCTGTTACATTGGTTTGACATGGAATATAATTCCTTCCAATATGAAATGGTGCAGTGTATAAAATAATAAAAATACCTCTCATATAACCCCAGCACTTCAACTCTCAGCTAGAGACATTACACACAAAGCTTATTACCATTAGCTTAGTACCATAATCCACCTTTTGTTGTTTTACAGTGAACCATTCCACAGAGGCACCAGGTATGGGCCCACCCTTCTCTCATCCCTGTCTGCCTGTCCGTTAGCTTCTGTCTTCTTCTACATTCGGTAGTTCCTTCCCCCTGTGTTTCCTCGACTTGAGTTCTTCTGATGTACCTCCTGAAAAGGGTGGAGGGGGAACAGATTTTTAGGAGGAGAAACATTAGATAAGTGGATTAGGAGAGTGGGGAAAAAAACAGCTTTGGGTCAAAACCCAGTGCCTGTGTCTAGAACAACACAGCTGTACAATTAATGGATGATGATTTCATAACCTTTTGCTATAGTGAAAGAGCCACAAACAGTACAGTATCGAGTATCCTCCCTACCAGAGCTGATAGGTCATATTCAAACCACAAGCCACCAGAGCGGCACTGACATTCAACACACTGTCCCTCTGCACATGAATAAATCAATGTGATTACACGCATGCCGTTACCCTCTGTAACTAGCATGCCACAAATCTGTTGCAATCTGAGGACCAGGGTTTCAGCACAAAATGTACAGTATGAAAGTAGAATCTGTCTGGGAGAGAGAGTGCCCATGGGTCTACCACAAAAACCACTTAGTCCTCCGCCCCTTCGCTAATGGCTTTCTTTTTTAAGAGAAGAGTTGTAAAATGCACCAAGTCCAAGCTTAAAAGGATGACATGGACACACAGGTGGAATTTGGAAACTAAGGGAGAGGAAAGAAACATTTCTTCTGGTTGGGTTGACTACTTTGGTTGGACTGGGCTTGACTACTAATTAAATTCTGTGCTTGTATTTCCTTCCCTCTCACTGACTGACTGTATTCTGCTGTAACCTGGCCAAGGAGTCATTGATTTTGTATCTACTAAACGAAGGTATGAACAGCTACGTATAACAATGACAAGTATGCATCACATATGATGGTAGTCATGGCACCAATCATGGCATATATATTCTACACTGAACAAAAATATAAACGTAACATGTAAAGTGTTGGTCATGAGCTGAAATAAAAGATCCCAGACATTTTCCATATGCACAAAAAGCTTATTTCTCTCACATTTGGTCCACAAATGTGTTTACTTCCCTGTCAGTGATAATTTCTCCTTTGCCAAGATAATCCATCCACCTGACAGGTGTGGCATATCAAGATGCTGATTAAACAGCATGATCATTACACAGGTACACCTTGTGCTGGGGACAATAAAAAGGCAACTCTAAAATGTGCAGTTTTGTCACACAACACAATGCTACAGATGTCACAAGTTTTGAGGCAGCGTGCAATTGGCATGCTGACTGCAGGAATATTCACCAGAGCTGTTGCCAGAGAGTTTCTCAAATTCTTTCGCTTTAGAGAATTTGGCAGTATGTCCAACCTGCCTCACAACCGCAGACCACGTATAACCACGCCAGCCCAGGACACCCATATCTGGCTTCTTCACCTGTGGCCACCCGGTCAGCTGATGAAACTGTTGGTTTGCACAACCAAAGAATTTCTGCACAACTGTCAGAAATCATCTCAGGGAAGCTCATCTGCGTGCTCTTCGTCCTCACCAGGGTCTTGACCTGGCTGCAGTTTGGCATCGTAACCGACCTCAGTGGTCAAATGATCACCTTCGATGGCCATTGGCTGGAGAAGTGCGCTCTTCACAGATGAATCCCGGTTTCAACTGTACTGGGCAGATGGCAGACAGTGTGTATGGTGATGTGTGGGTGGGCGGTTTGCGCTGATGTCAAAGTTGTGAACAGAGTGCCCCATGGTGGCGGTGAAGTTATGGTATGGGCAGGCATAAGCTACGGACACAATTCCCTTTTATTGATGGCAATTTGCATAGAGATACCATGACAAGATCCTGAGGCCCATTGTTGTGCCATTCGTCTGCCGCCATGACCTCATGTTTCAGCATGAAAATCTATGGCCCCATGAC
The DNA here is from genome assembly GCF_013265735.2 of Oncorhynchus mykiss. Classification (NCBI taxonomy): domain Eukaryota; kingdom Metazoa; phylum Chordata; class Actinopteri; order Salmoniformes; family Salmonidae; genus Oncorhynchus; species Oncorhynchus mykiss. The sequence goes on along the minus strand of NC_048579.1, from coordinate 58,131,404 downwards.
ACAAGGATCTACACAATTCCTGGAAGCTGAAAATGTCCCAGTTCTTCCATGGCCTGCATACTCACAAGACATGTCACCCATTGAGCATGTTTGGGATGCTCTGGATTGACGTGTAACACAGCATTTTCCAGTTCACGCCAATATCCAGCAACATCGCACAGCCATTGAAGAGGAGTGGGACAACATTCCACAGGCCACTATCAACAGCTTGAACAACTCTATGAGAAGGAGATGTGAGAAGGAAATTGTTGCATGTTGGGTTTATATTTTTGTTCTGTGTAGTTATAGTAGGAAAGTACCACTGCAGTAGTGAAGGACAAACAGCCTACCTTGCAAGATGTGTGACTATTCCCAGATAAAGGTTTCTGTCAGGAAAAATAATAAAACCGTTCAGATATGACACATTTGCTTTCCACTGTGGTAGTTTATTGTCCACAATGGAATAGTTAGCCACTCTCTAAGGGGTAAAAGTCAGTTATTGGTGTTTTCTGTCCTCATCATCAAGCCTTAGCCTTAACGTCTTAACTTGGAGTGCATGCTCTGGAAAAAGCCTGACACACAGTGTCTTCGGAAATTATTCAGACACCTTGGCTTTTTCCAAATGTTGTTACGTTACAATCTTATTTTAAAATGTATTAAATTAAAAAATGTCCTCGGCAATCTACACACAATACCCCTTAATGACAAAGCAAAGACAGCCTTTTAGAAATGTTTGCAAATTTATCCAAAATTAAAAACAGAAATACCTATTCAGACCCTTTGCTATGAGACTCGAAATTGAGCTCAGATGCATCCTGTTTCCATTGACTATCCTTGAGATGTTTCTACAACTTGATTGGAGTCCACCTGTGGTAAATTCAATTGATTTGGACATGATTTCGAAAGGCAAACACCTGCCTATACAAGGTCCCACAGTTGACAGTGCATGTCAGAGCAAAAACTAAGCCATGAGGTCAAAGGAATTGTCCATAGAGCTCCGAGACAGGGTTGTGTTGAGGCACAGATCTGGGGAAGGGTACCAAAAAATGTCTGCAGCATTGAAGCTCCTCAAGAACCTTCAATGCTCCTGAGTGGCACAGCGGTCTAAGGCACTGCATCTCAGTGCTAGAGGCGTCACTACAGACCCTGGTTCGGTCCCACGCTGCTTCACAATTAACCGTGATCGAGAGTCCCATCGGGCAACGCACAATTGACCCAGCGTCATCTGGGTTAGGGGAGGGTTTGGCCAGGGTAGGCCGTCAGTGTAAAATAAGTATTTGTTCTTAACTGACTTGCCTAGTTAAATAAAATAATTTAAATAAGAACACAGTGGCCTCCATCATTCTTAAATGGAAGAAGTTTGGAACCAGCAAGACTCTTGTTAGAGCTGACCGCCCGGCCAAACTAAGCAATAGGGGGAGAAGGGCCTTGCTCAGGGAGGTGATCAAGAACATGATGGTCACTCTGACAGAGCTCTAGAGTTCCTCTGTGGAGATGGGAGAACCTTCCAGAAGGACAACTATTTCTGCAGCACTCCAACAATCAGGCCTTTATGGTATAGTGGCCAGATGGAGGCCACTCCTCAGTAAAAGGCACATGACAGCCATCTTGGAGTTTGCCAAAAGGTACCTAAAGACTCTCAGATCATGAGATACATGATTGGTTTGATGAAACTAAGATTGAACTCTTTGGCCTGAATACCAAGCGTCACATCTGGAGGAAATCTGGCACCAACCCTATGGTGGAGCATGGTGGTGGCAGCATCATGCTGTGGGGATTTTCTTCAGCGGCATGGACTGGGAGACTAGACAGGATTGAGGCAAAGATGAACGGAACAAAGTACAGAGAGATCCTTGATGAAAACTTGCTACAGAGCGCTCAGGACTTCAGACTGGGGTGAAGGTTCATCTTCCAACAGGACAACGACCCTAAGCACACAGCCAATACAACACAAGAGTGGCTTCGGGACAAGTCTCTAAATGTCTTTGAGTGGCCCAGCCAGAGCCCAGACTTGAACCCAATCGAACATTTCTGAAGAGACCTGAAAATAACTGTGCAGCAACGCTCCCCATCCAACCTGACAGAGCTTGAGAGGATCTGCAGAGAAGAATGGGAGAAACTCCCCAAATACAGGTGTGCCAACCTTGTAGCTTCATACTCAAGAAGACTCGTGGCTGTAATCGCCGCCAAAGGTGCTTCGACAAAGTACTGAGTAAAGGGTCTGAATACTTAAATGTGATATTCTTCGTTTCATATTTAATTGTATTGCGTGTAGATTAATGAGGGAAAAAAACAATTTAATGAATTTTATAATAAGGCTGTAACGTAACAAAATGTGGAAAAAGTAAAGTTGTCTGAATACTTTCTGAATGCACCGTATGATCTAACAATCAAATATACTGAAGGACCCACTACAATGTTCCATATCTATGTCTGTTCTGTTTCACTGATGTCAACTGTGTATGCTCTTATAATGTATATCTGTTTGGTGCTGTGCTCACCTTCTTGGGTTTTGTCTTGTCTGGGTGCTGTGCTGTCCTACGCTCTGTGCCTCTGTCCACGCTTTGCACTGCAGTACTAACCTTAGGTGTTCTTGGCATGTCTGTGTGGCGTTGTGCGCGCACAGAGCGAGCTGCCTTGCCAGACTTGACAGGGGCACAGTACATTTCGAGCCGCCGTAGCTCGCAACTCTGGAAGCAGCACTCGTCCACAATACCACGGTTATGTGACCGCCGTGAACTGGGGCCATACCCCGTTGGTTTACCTGGAGAGACAGAAAGAAGAATTTGTGTTACTACATGTGAAGACATAAAGAGCATGTAAAGAGCATGCAGAGAGCATGTAGAGAGCATGCAAAAATTATGCAAAGAGCATGCAGAGAGCATGTAAAGAGCAAGGATAGCTGTCGTTCCAGTTTGTTCTGTAAGTAAATAAAAAAGATAACTGAAGAGAGCTTGACGTTTATGATTAGACATTTTGGACTTCCATGTATGTTTGTCTTCATGTTATAGGTCGAAGTTAAACGTTGAGGTAAAAGTAGAGGTCATAGGCATGTTAAGTGTTGTGTCACGGGTGTGTTACGTCAACCACAGGTGCTTTAAAAGAGCCAATGGAATCATATACAACATAACCCATTACAGTCTTGGATATGGACCAACTTCTTTAGTGCAGATGTCCTGGAAGGTCTTATATCTGTGAGCTGAATGAATCCAAAAAGCTGTAATCATTTGTGGCTGTGCGCCAGGACCTGGGCCCTGTAATAGCTGAGTGCTAACGGCCAGGTTGTGGACTTGATTATTCTGATATATGGACAGCGTTAATGACATTGATTTCTTCACTGCAAAATGTACAGGGTATCGCATTGCACTGTGCGGACTCTTTTTGGCAGCCGTGAGGCAGTAAAAAAGGTCACGGTCACCGTAACATTGAGAATATCACGTTCTGACGTTTTAGACCCATTAGGCCAAACCTCAACCCCTCGGGGCCCATCAGCCTGCAGAGAAAGCAGGCCCAGGCCTAAGTCACACCCTCTGGCAGCCTGGTTGGTCGTTTCATTCACATTTTCACATTTTCACCTGGCAACCCAGCAGCCCTTTATTGCTGACAATATCAGAGCCAGTTGAACTCTGGATACTGTGGATGCTGGTACAATGCAGCCATGCTGTTGTTCCCTAACAACTATATGGCTTTCCTGAGACACGACTAGACTCATAGTTCCCATACGTGCAAAAGATAGGCAGTTGGTGGCACCTAAATTGTGTGTGTGGGGGGGGGGTCATAGTAATGGCAGGAAGAGAATAAATGAAATGGTTTCAAACACATCACACACATGGTTTCCATGTGTTCGATATCAGTCCATTCACTCCATTCCAGCCATTATTATTAGTCGTTTAACCCTCACCAGCCTCCTGTGGTGCAAAGCCAGAGAGGCTCACTTGGAGGTCTGGTGCTCTTCAGTATGAATCGGAATCTGAGCACTTCTCTGAGAACCCAAGTCACCTTCTACAGTGATGTGAGTGGAAGGGAGGAGGAAGTTAGGAGTTGCTTTGACACCTGAATGCCAACAGCTTTCGACTCCCTCTCTCCAAACCCACTTTCTTTCAGTGGCCGTTAAAAAAATATCCCACTCTCCATTTACAATTCCCCGCTCACCTCAGGCAATATTGCCTTGATAGGCTTTTCCCTGTTACCAAATGAAATAATAATAATGTAATATGGCATTTACAAGGAGGAAATGCCTTTCCCTTTCAGAGTTAATAGCTCTTGGCCTGGGAGCCTGCCAGTGCTGACAAAGTGCATTAACTTCTGCTCTATGCCTTCCTTATCTTGACAATGTTGTTTTGGACAGAGAGGAGCTCCAATTCAGAAACAGATGCATCTCTCCACAGTTCTCAGTCAGGACCCTGGGTACAGTGTGAAGAAAGATTATGGAGGTAGTTGTACTGTGTGTGAGAGAACACTGATCTCAAGTCAGATGATGAAATACAGTGTGTGTTCATGGATAGTTGAAGGTGAGAGGGTTCTATACTGGCTAAAAGGTTGAAGGTGAGAGGATTCTATACTGGCTAAAAGGTTGAAGGGGAGAGGGTTCTATACTGACTAAAAGGTTGAAGTTGAGAGGGTTCTATACTGGCTAAAAGGTTGAAGGTGAGAGGGTTCTATACTGGCTAAAAGGTTGAAGGTGAGAGGGTTCTATACTGGCTAAAAGGTTGAGGGTGAGAGGGTTCTATACTGACTAAAAGGTTGAAGGTGAGAGGGTTCTATACTGGCTTAAAGGTTGAAGCTGAGTGTGTTCTATACTGGCTAAAATGTTGAAGGGGAGAGGGTTCTATACTGGCTAAAAGGTTGAAGGTGAGATGGTTCTATACTGGCTTAAAGGTTGAAGGTGAGAGGGTTCTATACTGGCTCAAAGGTTGAAGGTGAGAGGGTTCTATACTGGCTAAAAGGTTGAAGGGGAGAGGGTTCTATACTGACTAAAAGGTTGAAGGTGCTGCAGTGGACAGCAAGAATAGTTGATTCCGCAGGCAAGGAGAAAGAGATAGTTCTCACCCAAGGTCTATGTCCAGGTCAACAAGGTCAATCATTGTTTTTAGGATGTGACCACCACAATGTAGGCTAAAGGTAATCAGGCCATGTTATAGCCTCCTTACAATGAGAACTGTACGTGCAATACACCAGTTTTCACCTTGAGAATGAAAGGTAGCAGGTCTCATTGTTAGAAGACTATTTGGGGATTTTCATAACTTCATCCCTCTTTGTGTCCTCAGCTGGGCCCACTTAAAGATGCACTCTCTGACTTTTGTATAATTTCAGCCAGTAGTTTTGAAAGTGGCGCTCACGAGCCAAAAATGGGTCCCTGTTTTTTGTGCACTACGTCATTCAATTGTGTAGGGCGGCAGGTAGCCTATCGGCTAGAGTATTTTGACCAGTAACCGAAAGGTCGCTGGTTTGAATACCTGAGTCGACAAGGTAAAAAATCTATCTGTGCCCTTGAGCAAGGCACTTAAACCTAATTTGCTCCAGGTGCGCCATGCTACTATGGCTAACCCTGTAAAACAACACATTTGACTGAACCTATCCAGTGTATGTGACAATACATTTGACTGAACCTATCCAGTGTATGTGACAATACATTTCACTGAACCTATCCAGTGTATGTGACAATACATTTGACTGAACCTATCCAGTGTATGTGACAATACATTTGACTGAACCTATCCAGTGTATGTGACAATACATTTGACTGAACCTATCCAGTGTATGTGACAATACATTTTACTGAACCTATCCAGTGTATGTGACAATACATTTGACTGAACCTATCCAGTGTATGTGACAATACATTTCACTGAACCTATCCAGTGTATGTGACAATACATTTGACTGAACCTATCTAGTGTATGTGACAATACATTTGACTGAACCTATCTAGTGTATGTGACAATACATTTGACTGAACCTATCCAGTGTATGTGACAATACATTTGACTGAACCTATCCAGTGTATGTGACAATACATTTGACTGAACCTATCCAGTGTATGTGACAATACATTTCCAAAAATGTTTTACTATGTCATCCATTTTGTTTGATATGTTACAAATCCAATTCATGCAATTTGTTGTGCTTAAGATCGCGGAGTGCATCTTTAATGTAATGTTTACTGAATGGCATGTTGTAATTAAGCCAGAATAAACCATGACAAATTGTCACTTAACCATTGTTGCCGAATTTTCATGACGAGGGAAACCTTCTTGCGAGGCCGAGTTTGTGATTATTCAAGCAGACAGGTTGTATTGTGAGCCAGGAGTTGATTGTGCTGTTCCTGTTTTCCAATCCCTCCCAATAAAGGCCTCCAAAATGAACATCCACTATTATTCTCAATATAACCTGTAACCTTCTGAACCATCAGCTGGAGAGGAGAGAAATCATCCGGATGCAGATTTTAACATGAAGAAGAATCAGCTGGTTTTAAAAAGCAGAAATCATCAGTAATCAGGTGGAATAGGTTTTGGAAGGTTTTAAGTGCCACGTTTCAAGGGATCACTGACTGTAACTCGCCGGGAACAAAGAGTTGGTGTGCTGTTGTTGTTAACAAACTCAGACAAACCACCTTCTCCTGCCTGCCGTATGGTGTGGACATCCAGCACGGTGGATGGTGTGAGAAACAGGCTGTTTGAGAAGGGGGATCTGTGGTGATTGGTAAAGGCTTTTGTTTTGGAGTTTGGTTGCAGCCATTCAAGGCATGGCAGATTAGTGGTAGGCTACACATCTTCTGTTTGTGTCACTGTCGTAGACAGACACCCACTACAGATTAGGGTGAAGTTTTGTTTTGGTGTTGTGTGTTGTTGCACACATCTATTGGATAGAAGGGGGGCCCATTTTCCCCCTTTTTGTAGGGTGAATGAGGGTGAATAGATTCAACTGAGATCTAAGTGCTGCATAACAACTGTTTGGCTGCATAGAGAGAGGCTCCATCATGACTTGAAAGAAGGAATGTCTACAACTCTGTAATGCTCCCCAGTGGTTTATTAAGATGCACACAAGACAATGTTTTGATCCCACTGCGATCTTTGTCAGGTCAGTCGACAATGTCTTAGCTGAAGAGCAAGGCAGCCTGTTTAGGTCAACCTGACTGAGCAGCACACAAGCTAGAGGGACCTTTTGGTCAAGCAGCATTGACCTTTTGGCAGTAGTGCCATAACAGCAGAGAAGCATGGGTACAAATATAAGCCATACTTTTAACTACCACTATTGTGCTCATGATCATGCTCAAGTTACTATTATATTTTATTTGTCATGTGCAGTGCATTCGTGAAGTATTCAGACCCCTTCCCCTTATCCACATTTTGATACGTTACAGCCTTATTCTAAAATGGATTAAATTAATAAAAATCCTCATCAATTTACACACAATACCCCATAATGACAAAGCGACCTTAATTATATCCTCCTGATTCCTGCTTACAAGCTAAAATGAAAGCAGGAAGCAACAATGGCTCGGCCTATAAAAAAAGTATTCAGATGAAGCAGATGCTAAACTACAGGACCGACATGAGTAAGACCTTTAAACAGGTCAACATTCACATGGCTGCTGGGCCTGACGGATTAACAGGACGTGTGCTCCGGGCATGTGCTGACCAACTGGCAGGTGTCTTCACTGACATTTTAAACATGTCCCTAATTGAGTCTGTAATACCAACATGCTTCAAGCAGACCACCATAGTCCCTGTGCCCAATAGCACTAAGGTAACCTGCCTAAATGACTACAGACCCATAGCACTCATGTCCATAGCCATGAAGTGCTTTGAAAGGCTGGTATTGGCCCACATTAACACCAATATCCCAGAACTCTAGACCCACTCCAATTTGCATACCGCTCAAACAGATCCACAGATGATGCAATCTCTATTGCACTCCACACTGTCCTTTCACACCTGGACAAAAGGAACACCTATGTGAGAATGCTATTCATTGACTACAGCTCAGCGTTCAACACTATAGTGCCCTCAAAGCTCATCACTAAGCTAAGGATCCTGGGACTAAACACCTCCCTCTGCAACTGGATCCTGGACTTCCTGACGGGCCGCCCCCAGGTGGTGAGGGTAGGTAGCAACACATCTGCCACTCTGATCCTCAACACTGGAGCCACTCAGGGGTGCCTGCTCAGCCCCCTCCTGTACTCCCTGTTCACCCATAACTGCATGGCCAGCCATGACTCCAACACCATCATTAAGTTTGTGGATGACACAACAGTGGTAGGCCTGATCACCGACAACGACAAGACAGCCAATAGGGTAGAGGTCAGAGCCCTGGCCAGGTGGTGCCAGAATAACAACCTATCCCTCAACGTAATCAAGACCAAGGAGATGATTGTGGACTACAGGAAAAGGAGGACCGAGCACGTCCCCATTCTCATCGACAAGGCTGTAGTGGAGCAGGTTGAGAGCTTCAAGTTCCTTGGTATCCACATCACCAACAAACTAGATTGGTCCAAACACACCAAGACAGTTGTGAAGAGGGCACGACAAAACCTATTCCCCCTCAGGAGACTGAAAAGATTTGTCATGGGTCCTCAGATCCTCAAAAGTTTCTACAGCTGCAACATCGAGAGCATCCTGTCTGACTGGTTGCATCACTGCCTGGTATGACATCTGCTCGGCCTCCGACCGCAAGGCACTACAGAGGGTAGTGCGTACGGCCCAGTACATCACTGAGGCTAAGCTGCCTGCCATCCAGGATCTCTACACCAGACGGTGTCAGAGGAAGGCCCTAAAAATTGTCAAAGACCCAGCCACCCTAGTCATAGTCTGTTCTCTCTGCTACCGCATGGCAAGCGGTACCGGAGTGCCAAGTCTAGGACCAAAAGGCTTCTCAACAGCTTCTACGCACAAGCCATAAGACTCCTGAACAGGTAATGAAATGGACTATTTGCATTGTGTCCTGCCACTCCCCCCCCCACACCTTTTTATGCTGCTGCTACTCTCTGTTTATCATCTATGCATAGTCCCTTTAACTATACATTCATGTACATATTACCTCAATTAGACCGACTAACCTGTGCCCCCACACATTGGCTACCCGGATTATTTGCAGTGTGTCTCGCCACCCCCCACCCACCAACCCCCTCCTTTACGCTGCTGCTACTCTCTGTTTATCATCTATGCGTAGTCACTTTCACTATACCTACATGTACATATTATCTCAATTAGCCTGACTAACCTGTGCCCCCGCACATTGACTCTGTACCTGTATATAGTCTTGCTACTGTTGTTTTCACTGTAATTCAATGTTTTTTTTTTACATTTGATTTCTTTACTTATCTATTGTTTACATAATACCTATTTTTTACTTAAAAATTGCACTGTTGGTTCGGGCTTATAAGGAAGCATTTCACTGTAAGGTTGTTGTATTCGGCGCATGTGACAAACACATTTTGATTTGAAAATAGTTTTTTTGAAATGTATTACATAAGAATACAGATCCTTTGCTATGAAACTCAAAATTGAGCTCAGGTACATCCTGTTTCCATTTATCATCCTTGAGATGTTTCTACAACTTGATTGGAGTCCATCTGTGGTAAATTCAATTGATTGGACATGATTTGGAAAGGCACACACCTGTCTATATAAGGTCTCACAGTTGACAGTGCATATCAGAGCAAAAAAACAAGTCATGGGGTCGAAGGTATTGTTCGTAGAGCTCTGAGACAGGATTGTGTTGAGGCACAGATTTAGGGAATGGTACCAAAATATTTCTGCAGCATTGAAGGTCCCCAAGAACACATTGACCACCATCATTCTTAAATGGAAGAAGTTTGTAACCACCTCAAGAGTTCCGCTGAGAGATGGGAGAACCTTCCAGAAGGACAACCATCTCTGCAGCACTCCACCAATCAGGCCTTCATGGTTGAGTGGCCAGATGCAAGCAACTCCTCAGTAAAAGGCACATAACAAACAGCCCACTTGGAGTTTGCCAAAAGACACCTAAAGGACTCTCAGACGATGAGAAATAAGATTCTCTGGTCTGATAAAACCAAGATTGAACTCTTTGGCCTGAATGCCAAGAGTCACATCTGGAGGAAACCTGGCACCATGCCTAAGGTGAAGCATGGTGGTGGCAGCATCATGCTGTGGGGATGTTTTTCAGCAGCAAGGACTGGGAGACTAATCAGGATCGAGGGAAAGAGAAACAGAGATCCTTGATTAAAACCTGCTCCAGAGCGCTCAGGACCTCAGACTGGGTTGAAGGTTCACCTTCCTACAGGACAACGACCATAAGCACACAGCCAAGACAACGCAGGAGTGGCTTCAGGACAAGTCTCTGAATGTCCTTGAGTGGCCCAGCCAGAGCCCAGATTGAGCCCGATCAAACATCTCTGGAAACCTGAAAATAGCTGTGCAGCATCGCTCCCCATCCAACCTGACAGAGCTTGAGAGGATCTGCAGAGAAGAATGGGAGAAACTCCTCAAATACAGGTGTGCCAACCTTGTAGCGTCATACCCAAGAAGACTCAAGGCTGTAATCGCTGCCAAAGATGCTTCACCAAAGCACCGAGTAAAGGGTCTGAATACTTATGTAAATAGGATATTTCAGTTTTTTATTTGTAATAAATTTGCAAACAATTCTAAAAAACAGTTTTTGCTTTGTCATTATGGGGTATTGTGAGTAGATTGATGTTGATTTAAAAAAAAAAAATAAGTAGAACAAGTCAAGAGGTCTTAACACTTTCCGAAGTAAAAATATAAACGCAACATGCAACAATTTCAACAATTTTACTGAATTACAGTTTATATAAGGAAATCAGTCAATTGAAATAAATTCATTAGGAGCTAATCTAAGGATTTCATGACTGGGCAGGGTCTCAGCCATGGGTGGGCCTGGGAGGGCATAAGCCCACCCACTGTGGAGCCAGGCCCAGCCAATAAGAATGAGTTTTTCCCCCAAAAAAGGATATATTAGACAGAAATACTCCTCAGTTTCATCAGCTGTCCGGGTGGCTGGTCTCAGACAATCCCGCAGGGGAAGAAGGTCCTGGGCTGGCATGGTTAGGCGTCTTATGGTAGAAATATTAACATTCAATTATCTGGCAAAGACTCTGATGGACATTCCGGCATGCCAATTGCATGCTTCCTCAAAACTTGAGACATCTCTGGCATTGTCTTGTGTGACAAAACTGCAAATTTCAGAATGGCCTTTTATTGTCCCCAGCACAAGGTGCACCTTTGTAATGATCATGCTGTTTAATCAGCAATATGCCACACCTGTCATATTTTTGTGCTTATGGAAATTTTCTGTGATCTTTTAATACAGTTCATGAAACCTTCGGACCAACACTTTACACGATTATTTTTTATCAGTATATTTGAACGACTTCTAAGACAAAAGTCAAAGAGGCAGGCCACTCACTGCTCCATCCTGCTGCTTGGATAGAGCTATGCTGGAGACACTGCAGCACATAGCTCACATTCCTCAAACGAGTAAGGCTGTAAAGACAGGGCTCTCCTCCAGAGTGGGCACAGAAAGGATCTGAGTTTTACAGCCTCTCCGTGGTTAATAAAAAACAGTGAATTCTTGGAACCGGTGCAGCGCACTGCCTGTGGAGTGTCAGGGAGTTTATGGTTTGTCGGGGTCTACGAAAGCTGCTATAGACCTGGAAACTGCCTCTTTATCACTGGTACCACAAAGAGTTTATAGCCTAGCTAAATTTCCCTCACATTTTCAACTGAGGTTATGTCTGCTTTTAGGCAATTAAAAGCCAGTTTGTAAGAGCATTTAGGATCCTAACTCAGTGAGTTAGGGTCTCGTGGGATGGGATAGACTGGATGGGTCAGTCAGTTCAAAATGATGTGACATAGCAAGCTTGGCTAGCTCTGGCTAGTTACAGTCTAGGAACAATTTACCAGGGTTTAAGTTTCGGTTTTAGCCCTAAGTAGAAGCCTCAGATGAAACTGTAGGCTATAATAATGTGGGCACAATGTGTGCAATATATGTACGAGTTCTTTATGGTCAAGCCTGGCCAACATCACCAGTAGAACAGGTTTATTTCAACTCAAGCATTTGTGTCTTGACTCCAAACTGACAGAACTCAAATCTAACATCCCCATCCTGTCGCTTTCATGATAAGTATGTTTGTTATGCAGAGTAGTTATTCAGTGAGGAGGGTCAACATTCTCATTTCAGCACTCCATGGAAAAACAACACCTTTTCACAGTGACAAAGTGCACACAAAGTGCAAACAGGAGACCTTTCTTTCTTTAGTGCTGAGTACCTTCTGCTGAGTGTGTGTGTGTTCAGGTCCAGTGTATAAAACTAGAGAGGTGGGGAGGTGTAGGGGAGGGGTGCATCCTGATCATCCTGTAATCCCCCATAATCCCCTGCTGCTCCGGGACAAGGCCTAGCTGTGTGGGTAGTGAGGCTGATGTGCTGTTTACACGTTCTCCACTCTCCTACTCCAGCTGCTTCAAATAGAATAGACACAGAGAGACAAACAAGGCTGAGAAAGGATAGGATGGCTCATCAATGGCTGCTTAAAAGCAATTTACTCCCCTCCTCTGTTCCTCGTTCTGTTTAAACTACATGCTGTTGGGAGGGCGATGTCACAGTGCCAATCTGAATTTGTTTTCATCCCGACTATAAATGTATCTCATGTACAACTCTCTCTGAGCTAGTGGCTTATGACATGGCATTATGAGACAAAAAGGACAAGACTGGTTTGTCTATTGCCCTGTGTGGCTGAATCTCTGTGCCTTTTGCTGAATAGGTTTATCTCTGACCCTGACATGGTTCCTTCTGATTAAAATGTATATCACTAATACATTTACGAATACTCCCAGCATCATCCACATTAGAGACTTGGTATATGCCATGACATTGTATTTATGGAGTTACTAAGAGAAAGGTGGTGTGCCATAGAAGTCCTTTTTCATTTTTAGTCAGTTGTATTTTTTCCACATCCTAGTGCTCTGGAGTGTAGGTTCACTTTTAGACTGTGAGAGGAAATTCTTCAGAATAGAATAACCAGCTCCATCCAGACTACATTACAGGAAGTGGGTGTTATCTACAATAAAAGCTCAGGAAGAGTTGATTCATGTATTTCAGAGAATCTACAGTACCCCACTGATCAGAGAATGTTCCTACCGATTTTCCTCACAATTTTCCTGTCGTCCAGTGTTCCTATTTGCAAACTGGGGTTACCCAGATTCTGTTCAAAAGGCCCCCACGAAGACCAGATTCACAGTATGTCTGTATATCCACTCTACTCCACTCAACCCGGGAGGAGTTTGCCTGCTAAAGCATTACTAAGACAACTGAGGATTTCTAGGTCAGGCTAATAATTGGAAAAAGTGACTACGGTTGTGGATTTAGTTTTTATTCTTTAGACCACATTTTGTTTCAATAAAATATTTTTCCACCGAGTAGTATTTCACATTTCTGTCAAGGTAATGAAATATGAAGTCTTGAAATGCAAGTGCAGCTACTTTAGCAGTGACATGGTGGGTAAGGTGGATTGGCCCAGCGTCTCAGCCCGCAGAAAGCCCAGTGTCACTGCAACACGTTGGGGACACATCATTACTACGGTGGCTGCCAAGTTCAATATGGTGCAGCAGACTGGAGGGGAGGAGTTCAGCTCAGGAGCAGACCAGACCTGACAACCGCAAGGAGCTGTCACTCTTCCCAGTGCAAAAGACGACAGAGCCGAAAATGGATTATCCAGATATCTCACCTAAAGACTCATTGTTATACATGTGGTTCCATCTGACAGCAGGAGAGAGAGACATACTGTCCACACATTGAGCCACCTGCTGTACATACCTCACCGTTCCTTTCCAGAAAGGATGGAGTGTGCCTGAAATGTCCTCGACTCAATGAACATTTTTTAACACGAGAACAAGGCATTGATGGATGGGCACTTTGCAGCTCAATGATCGCACAGTACAGTCTATAGTCACATGGATGCAGTTTAGTTCCAAACCTTGACCGATTGAATTCCCAGAGCCAGATATGGTCTATCTGAGGTCTGTGAGTTCATGATTGGAATGATTTGCTGTTTATGTCCATTGTTTGGTTCATCAATTAATTATCATAGAATAATCTTGTTGAAGATACAGTTATATTCCAAATACAAGATATGGCAGTGTGGTAAGTTCTGGCAACTCAATATTTATATTCCATAGGCCATGTGAAATCCATTAAAACCCTTTCACAGTCTCACATCATCAAATCTCCCAGACAGTCTCACACCTCATCAAAAGTCTTTACACATATTAAATATTTCATCAAGTTCACAGAAGAATTGTTATCACGCAATCAAACATTCTCAACTCTGTCACAACTAGTCAACAACAACAAAAAACAGCACCTCAAGAGAACTTTCAAAGTGGCATTCCACAGTACATGGTTGTGAGTTAACTGAGAAACTACCATGATGTAATACAAGTCTGAATTAAGTTGGAGCATAGAGCCTCTTTCAAGATGATTGACATCTCTGAGCTGTATTGATATGTCAATGTCAGTGATACGAAAGGATGGTGCACAATAATGGTTTAGCCTTGGAGAGGTGGTAAAGAGAGACTTGACACTTGTATGTGCAGTGATTTCACTCAACGCCAGCTAGGGACCCTCAAGGCACCACATTCAGTGTATGGCACTAATGAGCCAAACCACAACCTTTCTGAGTCCATGGTTCTAATGGGAAGAAGTAGTCCCCTGAGGGAAGGATCAGGGTCCATGTCATAGGAACACTGGCTACTGCTGAGTGGGAGAACGCAACACCTTGACACAGCTCAGCACTGCCATATATTGCATCTTGTTCTGGCCTTTGTGCCTCCAATGGAAAATAGGAGATTTAAGTCCTGGATTCTTAGCGGATGGTTTTCTTTGGGTAGCTTTCCCCATTTCTGGTGGAAAAAGAGTTCACTGCAACATTTATGTCTCTCCCTCTTCCTTCTTACAGATAGTCAGCCTCAATTCCACTTAAAACCCCATCCCCATAGACCCAGCAGCCGTTTCAATGAGCAGAATATACATATAGCTGTTTAACATCATTCTACACTTCATTTACCTCTCAGCAACCCCCAGAACCTCACTCCTGCTTCAAGGGCATTGCATCATGTGATTCTATATATTCCATTAGTCTAAGTCAGGAGTCCATCACAATCATGGACAGAGACAAAATATACATATAAGCATCAACTCTTTCAAATCTGATAAGTCTACAGCTGAAATGTTTAATAGGAGTGCGGAAAAGGACAGCGGGAATGGTTATTAGAAAGTGAAGGCCAGATGAGAGAGATCTGATACTGTTTAATTTATGAGGTTGCGCATTAGCGCTTTGGGAGAATGGAGCAGCAGCAATCCTTTATGAATAAATAAAAGGTGCACTTACTGAAATAAAAGCCTCTCTCTCCACACACAAACTGCAGCGTGTCCACCAGCTCCGCCCCACACAGGGTCTCGGGCCCCGCCCCTGTTGCCGCCGAAGTCAGGGTTAGGACGCACAGCAGCAGTGAGAGGGTGTGGGTACAGGAGACACAGCACATCGCACTCTGCGTTCAATGGGGAGAAGGGCACAGTTAGTAGGACATGGCAGGCAGAGAATATCGTCAGTCTCACCGCCCATATCGTATTTCACCAGTGTCAGCATGACTTGATGGCAGTGATTTCAACATCTTCGTCATTATCAGTTTTTACTATAGATTTGCGAAATATATAGCTAGGTTTTCCAATAGGTTCCCAATAAGTGAAGGAACAGGTGTCTATGGAACCGTGACGTCCAAAACAATCACACCATTATAATAAAAGAGCCTACAATAATACCAGTCTATGAGTTTTGGTCACGATTTACGCACGTATGGCCCTTGAAGTGTATTAACCCTTACAAGCATATTAGGATGTATGGAGCGGTGACTGCCCGAGCCGCTTCCTGAGGAGAGGGTGCTTTCCCGGTTCGAAGCTCATACACATCATTGTCTTGTCTGTAGGCCATTTCACTGATAATATTCCCGCAGCCATCAGACAGTTACGTTTCACAACCCGATAATCAAACTTTTGGGGTGTTATAATAAAGAACAATTGCATAGGAATTAGTCACAGAGAGGGAGAGGTATGCATAAAACGAATGCATAAATCAATCAATGCGATAAGATATCTTTAAAATCGTTTGTTTCCAAACAGTCTTCTTTAAGTAGGCTTAGTTTTAAGATAATGTAATGATGCCCTTGCTTTCTCTCATCCTCAGCTCCAAAAACGATCGTTCAGGACAGGAGCCACAGAGCCAAGGATCTTGCCTATCCAAACATGAGATGGAAAACGGTTCACGTGCCAAACCCAGCAGATGAAGCATACCGGGACAAATTTACATAATAAAGAGAATATATACAGGATTCATATACATCACAACCCCTACCACATAGTTATCTTGCCCAAAGGGCGCCTTCTTAGACGCCTTAAACCTTTCCTTATTGTTTGTTTTCCTACAATCCAATGTGGTACCCAAATGCGGAGTCAGCAGAAATTACTTTGAAAGTTCAGTAACTAATGCAGCAGCATTAGTGGTTTATATTCATGGAAACGGAATCGGTAGGCGCGCAATGCGCAAACGTGTCGAAACTCATGCTGGAAACGCATTGAAACATCCACGCGAGTGTGTTAACTCATGCACGCAGACATGCCTAATAACCTTATTTGCGTAAAGTCAATGAAAGTAAATGTTATAGCTAGGCTACATATAATGTCTATGTGGAAACAGTCAAACGTGCTTTCACAGAAAATGCACGCAAATCTACCTGCTGACATGTTCTGATAGACATTTTGAAATAGTCTATAATAAAACCGATGTGTACATTAGATCCCTGAACTAAAATAATCTGCTCTATTCAAACATGGGTCTTTATTCATTTTTGCTTTGATACTGCAAATAAATCAGGTTGGTTCTTGCAACAACAACAACACAAATTGTAAGTAAGGTAACAATCTGGTGTCAATGGAAATTATTTAAAGTTACCTTGAAGACATCACATAAATGCCACTGGAAGAAATGACCGCTAGACATCCCCACGGGTCTCCGCACGACAAAGCCCAGCAAAAATGAACTTGTTTGAAGTCATTAAAAACAGTGAGAAAGTGGATAAGATGCAGGCAATGTCACATCTCAATATTCCGACTTTGTTCCATTGCGCAGGCTCGTTTTTGAGAAGTGAGATTTAGCGAACTGGAGACGGATTTAGAGAGAAAATCCCTCACATGTATCTACATTACACAGACATTTTCAACAGGAAACAGCTGGGGCAGCATTTGCCTTCTCCCCATCCTAAATTATTCATTAAGGATTTTGGGCACATATTCAAATAACGTCATCATTTATACTTTTCTTAGAATGGGATTGAATTTTGATCTCTTTAAGGCTTGGACCCATACCACCCGCTCTTCTCAAAGCTTGTTACGTGTAGAAATCTCAATGATGAGTTGTTATAGGCATTGGAAAATATAATTATTGTCCACGAAGCTCGTGCGTAATTTATGTGCCACATGTAGGCTATGTGTCTTCATATTCATCATCTATTGCATACATATCTATCTCCAACGTTTGATTTAGTGGGCTTATTCATCATCATGATTTAAATATTTTCATAAACTAGAATATTTGAGTGTTTATGTACAGTGCACACACAGTCAGCAGGATAGCCTGCACATTGGTCTCTTTTTTCATACAATTCATATATGTTTATATTCATATATGTGAATATCACCCCTTACCTCAAATCATCAGGATTAAAATCCCACATCTAACCACCTGATTATTCATGTAGTTTTATACATGCAGTTTTAAATATCCTCTTGTTAGGTCTATCTGCGAACACCATGGCAATACATCTAATTTTACAATGCAAATATTATGACCACTCAGTGTTTGTCACTGAACACTGCATTGCCACTTGACAGCCCAAATGTGGGCCTTTCCCAATCTGTGAATCTGCACCTTGCTCTCCCCTTGAGTTGACATGTGTCTCAGTATCTGTTGACAACAGCACTCTTTCCATGTCAAATATGTATGCCATTGAATAGGACAATCCTATTTGTTCCAATAAAGGGCAAAGTTTTGAAAGACCACTGCCTAATTGTCCCAGGGCTTAAAGAGGGTTGATTTCACCAGCAGAGATAAGAGATCAACACTGATCCAATCACTAAACAGGAGATCAGTGCTGACCCAATCATAAAGCAGGAGATCAGCAGCACAGCTCCAGTTAGCTCAGACAGTGTCAGCGCATCACATAAACAAGAACGTATCCAGAGAGGGCAGTGAGTGGACACAAACAGGCAAAGATGACACCTTATAATGCCACCAAAGTGGGTCATAACATGCAAGCACATTCAAAGACGTCACAGGGTGTGTGAGGACATTCAATTCACCTATTTAAACCTAACATGGGCAGATAGTGACTACATTCATATACAGTTTTCACCCAATGCAATATGTTATGCATAACACTATTACCAGTGTTAAGTGGATGAGCCCAGCAGGGAATATAAAAGGTTTCAAGATGCCTCGATAACTTTGATCAAGACCAACATCCTATCCACCCCAAAGCCTACTGCCTCCAAATGTCCTCCCTGCCCCTGGCTTAGCTACAGCTCCAGCAGATTGGGTGCATTGTCATAACCTTTAATTCAGTGTCTCTCTCTTTAGTTCAGAACATTGGGGCATTATCATCCAACATGCTGGATGGCACAAAACAGAAGCACAATGTACCATACACATTTTCACTCCCTGCTGTGTATTGTGTCGTGGTAACGAGTAACCATATAATAGTAAACAATGATGCACTCCTGATTAAAGACAAAGCTGCTTGAGCTGACCTTGTCAAATCAGGGCATGCAAAATAAAACTCCTCTGGTTCCAAGAAACTTACACAAACCTCGCTATTAATCAGTGTTTTCTGATGAAAAACTAATCTAATTTGGCAACCATCTTCTCAGGTGATTGTAAGTCCCACTGCCATGAATAGTGACAAATATGACTATTATCATTACTGCTGGGGTATGGCTATAATGATGGCCTGTTCTTGTCTGATTATCCCCCAATGCAGTAGTAGACTGCCCTTTCTTTCCTTCTCCTGCCCACTCCAATATGCAGCACTCAGGGTTGTACCTCTGCCAGCTCTCTCTCTCTCTCTCTCTCTCTCTCTCTCTCTCTCTTTCTCTCTCTCTCTCTGCCTCTCTTATTCTCCCTTTCTTTCTGTCTGTCTGCCCTTCTCTCTCTCTCTCGCTCTTCCTCTGTCTCTCTCTCTCTGTCTCTCTCTCTCTCCCCTCTCTCTCTCTCTCTCTCTCTCTCTCTCTTTATCTTTCTCTCTCTCTCTCTCTTTCTCTCTCTCTTCCGCCCCCCTGAACTCATTGACCAGGAAAAGGCTTGTTTTCACTCACAGGGATTCTGGACAGGGAAGAGGTGTTGACAGCATCCTCTGTCTGGACTGACCTGCCAAACAACCAGGCTAGAGGTAAAGACAATGGTCCAGCATACAGATGAGTATATGAGAAAGATAAGCATTTCAAGTTCACACGAGGACACACAGGGGGCGGAGAGAGCAGTTAGAATCTGTGCTCTCAACCCTGTTTCATTCTTCTCCTTCATAGCATTGATCTTAATTGGGGTGAACCATTCCCTCTTGATTAGTTTGAGATGGCTCTTGTGAGTTAGGCTGTACTTTTCTGATCAGTGATTTAAACCCAAACATCTTCATATGAACTAAGCAAACTAAGCTATTCATTGTGTGAGAGAGGGGGTAATTATGTTTTTTTTTTACTCAGTATTTAATCTACTCAGTGATGTGAAGTGGGTTTAAATGAAAAAGAGGGGTGTGGTGCTGATGCTTGTGCATGGGGTATCAAAATCATATTTCGGTGCCATACCATGTCTGTTCATATGGAAGAAATGAAGGTGCGTCATGGAGCAGCAGAGCGAGAGGGGTGCTTGTTTTGATACTTGCCGTTGCCGCAGCAACATGTAGGGGTCACAAATGTTTCGGTGAAGTGGGCAGGAAATTCCATGGCGCCTGTTGATGATCAAATCCCAATTTAAATACTGTTCTATGATAGTTTAACTATCCGTGTCAGATTGATGAACATGCTGGATTCTACTAAGAGAATGTTTTCAGAAATAGCCTCGTGTTCTCAGAAGGAGGGTTGCAAAATTCCACGAACTTTCAATAAATTCCCTGGTTTTCCGAAAATTTTGTTTGGAGGATTCCCGGAGTCAGGAGGGAATAAGCAGGAAGTCCGCAATCCTGCAACCAGGATTTCTGGAAACACCAAGGAATTTATTGAAAGTTCCTGGAATTATGAAACCCTACTCAGAAGACATTCAGAAATCATGTTAACAAAGCAAATAATACCCAGCTACCAGGGTATCAGGTCAATATCTCTGGAAATGGTGATACAGGAGAAAGCTATTCCTCAACTTGCAGGATGGCAGTTCTATTATTAAGAGCCATGTATTTATTATCAATGTTTAATAATGCTGTCATTATTAAGTCACTGTCAAAATGCCAAAACTCTCTCTTTTACGACACATAGGAAAGTCCCTCTGAGACTATTCATCCTTCTGTCAAAACAGTGAACACTGCAAATCCTGGGTGATGCAATCATACCAATACAATTCAAGTATGCACAAGTTGCCAGTTAGTTCAACGAGTGCACTTGATGTAGGAAAAAGCTTGAGAAACATAGCTTTTTAATTACTGTAAGCTGTCTATGCCCCACCACACTACACTCTCAGAGGACCCCCTTTAAGTAAGAAACCTGTTCATTCTGTAAGTATCCCTATAGAGAAGTATTCCCTCCTGCAGAAAGCCCTGTCAGCAGAGTTAACGTGTTTGTGTGAAACATGTATGGGAAGCTCTCAATCAAATGTATTTCCAACGCCCTTTTTACATCAGCCGATGTCACAAAGTGCTATACAGAAACCCAGCCTAAAACCCCAAACTGCAAGCAATGCAGATGTAGAAGCACGGTGACTAGGAAAAACTCCCTAGAAAGGCAGGAACCTAGGAAGAAACCTAGAGAGGAACCAGGCTCTGAGGGGTGGCCAGTCCTCTTCTGGCTGTGCTGGGTTGAGAATATAACAGTACATGGCCAAGATGTTCAAACGTTCATAGATGACCAGCAGGGTCAAATAACAATAACAATCACAGTGGTTGTAGAGGATGCAACAGGTCAGCACCTCAGGAGTAAATGTCAGTTGGCTTTTCATAGCCGAGCATTCAGAGTTATAGACAGCAGGTGCGGTAGAGAGAGAGAGTCGAAAACAGCAGGGGTTCAGGGTTCAATACCCGCAGGCAGAACAGTTGAAGCTGGAGCTGCAGCACAACCAGGTGGACTGGGGACAGCAAGGAGTCATCAGGCCAGGTAGTCCTGAGGCATGGTCCCGTGGCTCAGGTCCTCTGGGAGGGGAGGGAGAGGGAGAGAGAATTAGAGGAAACACACTTAAATTCCCACAGGACACCGGATAAGACAGGAGAAATACTCCAGAAATAACAGACTGACCCTAGCCCCCATCCCACAGGACACCGGATAGCATAAATACTGGAGGCTGAGACAGGAGGGGTCGGGAGACACTGTGGCCTCGTCCGACAATACCCCCAGACAAGGCCAACCAGGCATGATATAACCCCACCCACTTTGCCAAAGCACAGCCCCCACACCACAAGAAGGATATCTTCAAACCACCAACTTACTACCCTGAGACAAGGCTGAGTATAGCCCACGAAGATCTCCCCCATGGCACGAACCCGAGGGGGGCGCCAAACCCAGACAGGAAGATCACGTCAGTGACTCAACCCACTCAAGTGATGCACCCCTCCTAGGGACGGGATGGAACAGTACCAGTAAGCCAGTGACTCAGTCCCCATAATAGGGTTAGAGGCAGAGAATCCTGGTGGAGAGAGGGGAACCAGCTAGGCAGCGACAGCAAGGGCGGTTCGTTGCTCCAATGCTTTTCCGTTCACCTTCACACCCCTGGGCCGGACTACACTCAATCATAGGACCTACTGAAGAGATGAGTCTTCAATAAAGACTTAAAGGTTGAGACCGAGTCTGCGTCGCTCACATGGATAGGCAGACCATTCCATAAAAATGGAGCTCTATAGGAGAAAGCCCTGCCTCCAGCTGTTTGCTTAGAAATTCTAGGGACAGTAAGGAGGCCTGCGTCTTGTGACCGTAGCGTACGTCTGAGAGATAGGTAGGATTAAGCTTGTGTAAGGCTTTGTAGGTTAGTAGTTAAACCTTGAAATCAGAGTAGAGAGGCTAGCACTGGAATAATATGATCAAATTTGTTGGTTCTAGTCAAGATTCTAGCAGTCGTGTTTAGCACTAACTGAAGTTTATTTAGTGCTTTATCCGGGTAGCCGGAAAGAAGAGCATTGCAGTAGTCTAATCTAGAAGTGACAAAAGCATGGATGAACTTTTCTGCATCATTTTTGGACAGAACGTTTTCTGATTTTTGCAATGTTACGAAGATGGAAAAAACCTGTCCTTGAAATTGCCTTGATGTGTTCATCAAAAGAGAGATCAGGGTCCAGAGTAACGCCGAGGTCCTTCACAGTTTTATTTGAGACGACTGTACAACCATCAAAATAAATTGTCAGATCCAACAGAATACCTCTTTGTTTCTTGGGACCTAGAACTAGCATCTTTGTTTTGTCTGAGTTTAAAAGTAAAACATTTGCCTCCATCTACTTCCTTATGTCTGAAACACAGGCTTCCAGAGATGGCAATTTTGGGGCTTCACCATGTTTCATCAAAATGTACAGCTGTGTATCGTCCGCATAGCAGTGAAAGTTAACATTATGTTTCCGAATAACATCACCAAGAGGTCAAATATATAGTGTAAACTATAGTGGTCCTAAAACAGAACCTTTAGGAACACCGAAACTTACAGTTACTTTGTCAGAGGACAAGCCATCCACAGAGACAAACTGATATCTTTCCGACAGATAAGATCTAAACCAGGCCAGAACTTGTCTGTGTAGACCAATTTGGGTTTCCAATCTCTACAAAAGAATGTCATGATCGATGGTGTCAAAAGCAGCACTAAGGTCTAGGAGCACAAGGACAGATGCAGAGCCTTGGTCTGACGCCATTAAAAGGTTATTTACCACCTTCACGAGTGCAGTCTCAGTACTATGATGGGGTCTAAAACCAGACTGAAGCGTTTTGTATACATTGTCTTCAGGAAGGCAGTGAGTTGCTGCGCTACAGATTTTTCTACCATTTTTGAGTGGAATGGGAGATTCAATATAGGCCGATAGTTTTTTATATTTTCTGGTTTGTCTTTTTCACCAGAGGCTTTATTACTGCCACTTTTAGTGAGTTTGGTACACATCTGGTGGATAGGGAGCTGTTTATTATGTTCAACATAGGAGGGCCAAGCACAGGAAGCTCTTACAGAGCAGTTCACTCCTCACGGTATGATAGAGTGGCTTGGGGGTAAGGGGGTAACCATCCACTGCTCACTGCTTGGCAGAGGGTGTGTGGGGGGTTGCGGTACTCCTCTGCCCGCTGCCTGGCTCAGAGTATGTCCATGGAAGAGTCTCTGCCAGGCCTCAATTATGGGGGAGTCATCCAGGACACACTGAAGCAATTACAGTCCCGTATAAATCAATATGCTGCTGGTTTAAAAAGTGATCTGCTCCCAACACTCTCTGGATAGGTTCTGACTCAGGAGGTCAGCTTAGATTTTTTTGTTGAGTTCTTCATAACAATTTTTTAAAAACTGGGCAGAGACTCTTCCTGCCGGTTGAACTAGGTTGAATTGGCATGGACTGTGCTTTCAGATTTGTTTCATGATCAGGTGGGCAATGCTGGGCATGGACTATGGCTTCAGTTTGCTCTTGGGTCAGGTTAGAGGGTTCCATTTCAAATCAAACGGTTGGAATCGTTGTAGAGTTCAGATTGAGGTCAAATTGGACAGCATTTTTGGTTTCCTGTGTTTTGTTTTCCATTGGTTCTGCTGAGCTCCTATGTAGTAATAGTTCACAACTAATCAGGCATGATCCAATGCAACACACGTGTGTGCACTCATATTGTGGGTTGTCTCCAAAAGACGATAGCATCTGAGGCATCATCAAAATTAAGTTGTCAAATAATATGTGTTGATGGCTTTATCCATTAACTCATCATCTCTGCAAACCATATTACACAGTAACTAAGTCCTCCTTGCTTGGATCAACAGAATTGTGGCTTGTTTTGAGACACTGCACATGTATTAACCATTATACTGTACTCCCTCCTTGTGGTGCATTGAACACACTACATTTGTGGCAATGAACTGTTAACCCTCCAGTTCAGGAGATGGAGGTATGCACCTTCAGACTTGGGTTCATTTTGATTTCCAATAAAGAAGTAGAAAACTAAGCACCTCATTGGCTGATATACCCGGAAGAGCAGAATAATAGTGACGTCAGACTTGGGTCACAGTGAAGTCACATGAGGCGTAATAAAATGTCGATCTCGCTTTTGCAGATTTTCAGTAAGATATTACTATTAAACAAAGTAATAGCGAGTTAATCGATAGTTTGCCAAAACGATAAAAACATGGACGAGGACGGTTTACCGATTGTGGGATCAGGAATAGATCTGACCAAGGTGAGTGTTTTCCGTAGCCGAAGTTATCTTGGTGGCTACTGTAGCTAAATTAGCCATGATAGCGTCAGCTTGTTTTGTAAACAAGCTGAATGACTCAGCCAAATAATGTAATCAAGTAAATGTTGTATCTAACGAGTATGTGTAGTAAATGTTTTTGAACTCCCCAACTCTGTAAGTAAATAAACATTGTATTTTTCCCATGATACTGAATGATATGGTCACAGGTCCCAGCCATACAACAGAGGAGAGTCGTTGCCTATCTCAACCAGTTCATAGTGCACACTGTCCGCTTTCTCAATCGTTTTTCGACAGTTTGCGAAGAGAAACTTGCATGCATATCTCTTCGGATACAGCAGATTGAAACTACCCTCAGCATTTTGGAAGCAAAGGTAGGTAACCCAGCTTCTGTATGTGTTTTGTATACAATACTATGACTTTACTCTTGTCTTTGATGTTGTTCTACTGTTATGTGCTTTGCTGCTCTGGGCATACCAATATGATAATGTCAGTGCGTCCTGATTTTGTTCTATGTAGCTCTCCTCTATTCCTGGTTTGGAGGATGTCAGGGTGGAGGGTGTTGGTCAGCGGCCAGCTACAGAGGTTAATGGTCCAGTCGCAGTTGTGCCAAGTCAACCAGAGACCCCTATAGCTGTGGCTGTGCCATTGCCACCTCCTGAGGTAACGCCCCCCCCCCCCCCCCCCCCCCCCCCCCACACACACACACACTGCCTTCAGAAAGTACTCATACCCTTGATTTTAAAATGGATTCAATATTTTTTCTCCTGCATCTATACACAATACCCCATAATGACAAAGTGAAAACATGTTTTTAGAAATGTTTGCTAATTTATTGGAAATGAAATATAGAAATGTCTCATTTACATAAGTATTCTCACCCTTTTGCTATGACACTCCAAATTGAGCTCAGGTGCATCCAATCCTTGAGATGTCACTACAACTGTCGCCAATTCAATTGTTTGGACATGATTTATAAAGAAACACCTGTCTATATAAGGTCCAACATTTGACAGTGCATGTCAGAGCAGGAACTATACCATGAAGTCCATATATCTCCAAGATATAATTGTGATGAGGCATATATCTGGGGAAGGGTATAAACTAGTGTTGAACGTTTTCAAGAGTAGAGTGGTCTCCAAAATTGGGAAATTGAAAAAAATATGGAACTACCCAGACTCTGCCAGGGAGGTTACAAGACTCAAATGACCACTCTGACAGAACTACATAGTTCCTTGGCTGAGATGGGAGAACTTGTCAGAAGGACAACCGTCTCTAAAGCACTTCACCAATCTGGGCAATCTGGGACCAGACGGAAGCCACTCCTGAGAAAAAGGCACATGACTGCACGCCTGGAGTTTGCAAAAAGGCACATGAAAGACTGAGCTCATAAGACAAAAGATTCTGTGATCTGAGACAAAAATATAACTCTTTGGCCTGAATGCAAAGCGCTATGCCGGGAGAGAACCTGGCACAGCTCATCACCCGTCTAACACCATCCCTACTGTGAAGCATGGTGGTGGCAGCATCATGCTATAGGGATGCTTTTCAGTGGAGACTGGTTAGGATAGAGGGAACAATGAATGGAGCCAAATACAGGCAAATCCTTGATGAGAACCTGCAAACTACCTTAGACTGGGGCAACGATTTACGTTTCAATAGGGCAATGACCCAAAGCATACAGTCAAAGTGCTTGAGTGGCCCAGCCATAGACCAGACTTGAATACCATTAAATCTGTGGAAAGACTTGAAGATTGCTGTTCCCTATCTAACTTAACAGAGCTTGAGAAAATCTGCAAGGGAGAAAATCCTAAAATCCATAAGTGCAAAGCTGACAGACATTGAAGACAACTCACACCTGTAATTGCTGCCAAAGGTGCTTTCACAAAGTATTAACTCGGGTGAATACATATGTAAATGATATATTTCTGTATTTAATTTTCCTTATATTTGCAAAAATGTCTAAACATGTTTTCACTTTGTCATTGTGGAGTATTGTGTGTAGACGGGTGAGAAAAAAATTGAATAAGTCAAGGTTATGAATACTTTCTGATGGCACCACACACACAGTAATTGTGTAGTTGGCTTATGCACACAACTACATATATTTAAATCAGTGGAGGCTGCTGAGGGGAGGACGGCTCATAACAATGGCCGGAACGGAGCGAATTTAACGGCATCAAACACTTAGAAACCATGTTTGATGTATTTGATACCATTCCACTGATTCCGCTCCAGCTATTACCACGAGCCAGTCCTCCCCAATTAAGGTGCCACCAACCTCCTGGGATTTCAACATATCCATTTTGATGCAACAATAATGTAAAGACTCAGTGTATTTGTGCATGATGGAAATACTGAATTGCAGTATTGACTCTATTGTAGGCGTCTCCAAACATAACAGAACCAAGAGCAGCAGGAGACAGTTGGATGACTGTGGCCAAGGACCCACGCTATGCCAGATATCTCAAGATGGTGCAAGTGGTAGGTCTCTCTCTATACATTGTCATATTCTGTAGAAATGTGAAATCTGTTCAATGAAATCTGTAATTTAGAAAACTATTCAAAAACAGGGTGTTCCAGTTATGGCGATAAAGAATAAAATGGTCCAGGAAGGTTTGGATCCCAAACTGCTTGAGTGAGTGTGCTTACATTACGTCTTAGTAATATCTGTATTCTCATACCTCGTAATCCAATACGTTTTGTTTCACACCCACATCTGAATGTCATAAAATGGTGGTTCTACATTTATTTTAAGTAACAATGGTGATTGCTACATGTTTCTGTATGCAGCACACCAGATGCACCTGTGCCTGATGCCGTCAAAAAGAAAACACTGGATCACGATGATGACAGCGACGATGGCAGTGAGTCATCTTTCAGCGATTGATCTGCTGCCTTAGCCATGAAGCTGCCTATAGGGAACTTCCTTCCCTGTCATCTGTGCTCCAGGCCTTTTCCACTGTGCTGCTGCAGGGGCACAGAAGGACTAGATGCCAGTGTGTGCTTGACAGGCAGAACTACAGTGCTACCAGACAGAAAGTCCCACTTCTGTGGAAGGGATCTGCAGGGATGCATGGGACTTACAAAAACAGGCAGATTGTTAAGTAGCTGAAATGGCATTGTAGATTGAGTGAATGTCAACGAGAAAGAGCTGATAATGTCTATGTCCAGGTCAGCCGCTGATCTTGTGGATGTTATATTTTTGTTTCCATTTCTTCTCCTGAAACATTTGATTGGTCATGGACATGGTGTGTCTTTATTTACATAGTTTAGCAGTAAAACCGATGGAATGAAAACGGAAAGTACTAACCAGATAATTGATTAATAATTGACCATTATTTTCTTAAGATTGCACTGGGCAAACATGCCTCTGCCCTGTGTCAGTATCATGTGAACATTCCAATGCCTTTGAAAGAGATTTTTTTTTTTTTTATTTTTTTTTTTAACCTTTATTTAACCAGGCAAGTCAGTTAAGAACACATTCTTATTTTCAATGACGGCCTGGGAACAGTGGGTTAACTGCCTGTTCAGGGGCAGAACGACAGATTTGTACCTTGTCAGCTCGGGGGTTTGAACTCGCAACCTTCCAGTTACTAGTCCAACGCTCTAACCACTAGGCTACGCAGGTAGTCTAGCGGTTAAGGGCATTGGGCCAGTAACCGGAATGTTGCTGGTTGGAATCGCAGAGCCAAATAGGTGAAACATCTGTCTGTGCCCTTGAGCAAAGCACTTATTGCTCCTGTAAGTCGCTCTGGATAAGACTGTCTGCTAAAAGACAAAAATGTAATTGTGCTTTAGTCACATTTGTTTTATTATTTTGACAGTGATGTCTTCATGTTACACTTGTGAGAGGGTGATAAGTTGTATCTCATGTCCATAATAATGTTTGTGATAACATTTGATGGGTACTATTTTATACTACAACTGCTGTATGAAGGATGTCAAGCAGAAATTTTGTGGACTGTTCTCTGGCCGATTATTCGTTTTTAATTGAGACATTAAGCTGTTGAAATGTAAATGTTCCTGGAGTGAACAATGTGAAGGACAAATTAAGAAAATTGCACTTTTGGGTAAATATATAATGGAAAGAACACCACTACTTGTGAGCAATGTGTCAATTGCAATGGTACTGTGTAAGGCCAAATTAACAGTAGTACCTAATGTGAATTCACCTCAATCTTCTAAAATGATGCATCTTAATCCCAGATTTAACCAAGTGTGACTAACCATGTTAGCAAGCCTTTCAGGCCCTTGATTCCCACTGCACTATACCTTTAAGTCAAGAGAGTTTTATACAACATCTCTTATCCAAACAAATGCTCAGAGATCCAATTCATCTTCACATTGTTTGCAGTTGTCTCTGGGTAGAACACTGCAATGATGGATTTTTTCCCCCAATTGATTAAGAAAGTGGGTAGATGGAGAGGTGTTAGAAGATTGGAAAGCACGTTGTTCACAAGCGCAAGGCAAGCAGTATTGAGGTCTGAGTGTTTATGCAGTTTAGCCGTAAAAATAAAGACCACATTTTACCTAAAGATATGTGGACATAATTTTATTTGAAAACTGTTCTTTTGTTGTTGGGAACATAGAAATACTTCACACACACAGTAGCCCTGTATGTATTCTGAGTTACTTTATTACAATGGTATACCATAGATATGCCTCAATACCCTGAGAAACATGAGTTCTTCTTGAGAAAAATACCTAACTAGAAAAATATTTACATTCTAATATAAAACAATGAACCTTGGAGTAGGTAAGTGTACATACAGCCTCTATCCATAAACTAGTGATGCGTGAAATTCATTTTCTTAACTTGATCTTGTGATTTTTCTTGTTCAATACTGACCTTTGTACCACCTGGATGAGTCTTTCATTAACCCAACAAATTCTAGAATTGCTGTTCACAGGATGTGTTTTGTTTTGTGGTTAACCGTTAAGACTTAGGTTATGTTGCAATGGATACAGTATTAATCAAGTAATCATTCAGATAATCTCATACAGTTCATTTGGAAAGGATTCAATCTTCCCTTTTTTCAACATTTTGTTACGTTACAGCCTTATTCTAAAATTGATGTTTTCCTCATCAATCTACACATAATACCCCATAATGACAAAGCAAAAACACATTTTTTTTAAATACCTTATTTAAATAAGTATTCAGATCCTTTGTTATGAGACTTGAAGTTGAGCTCAGGTGGATCCTGTTTCCATTGATCGTCTTTGAGATGTTTTTAGAACTCGATTGGATTCCACCTGTGGTAAATTCAATTGATTGGATATGATTTGGAAAGGCACACACCTGTCTATATAAGGTCCTACAGTTGACAGTGAATGTCAGAGCAAAAACCAAGTCATGAGGTCAAAGCAATTGTCTGTAGAGCTCTGAGACAGGTTTGTGTTGAAGCACAGACCTGGGGAAGGGTACCAAAACATTTCTGCAGCATTGAAGGTCCCCAAGAAAACAGTGGCCACCATCATTCTTAATGGAAGAAGTTTGGAACCACCAAGACTCTTCCTAGAGCTGGCCACCCGGCCAAACTGAGCAATCGGGGGAGAAGGGCCTTGGCCAGGAAGGTAACCAAAAACTTGATGGTTACTCTGTCAGAGCTCCAGAGTTCCTCTTTGGAGATGGGAAAACCTTCCAGAATGACAACCATTTCTGCAGCACTCCACAAATCAGGCCTTTATGGTAGAGTGGCCAGATAGAAGCCACTCCTCAGAAAAAGGCAGCCTGCTTGGAGTTTGCCCAAAGGCAGCTAAAGGACTCTCAGATAATGAGAAACAAGATTCTCTGGTCAGAAGAAACAAACATTGAACTATTTGGGCTGAATGCCAAGAATCTCGTTTGGAGGAATACAATGAAGCATGGTGGTAGCAGCATCATGCTGTGGGGATGTTTTTCAGTGGCAGGGACTGAGAGACTAGTCAGGATCTAGGGAAAGATACATAGAAATCCTTGATAAAAACCTGCTCCAGAGCACTCAGAATCGCAGACTGGGGTGAAGGTTCACCTTCGAACAGGACAACGACCCTAAGCACACAGACAAGACAATGCAGGAGTGGCTTCGGGACAAGCCTCTGAATGTCCTTGAGTGGCCCAGCCAGAGCCCGGACGTAAACCCTAATGGAACATCTCTGCTTCGTCAGGAAACAAATTCTGTTCTCAGCTTCAGAGTAAACTTCTGTAAAAAAAAAAACAAGACAAAGAGGAATAACTCGTAAAGGAGAAGAAAAGGACAATCATTCCCACCACAATGACAGAAAACTCACTTTAAAGTCATGGATGTAGGTGAAGAAGAAGAAGATGAAGCTGAAGACCACGATCCACTCACTCACAGCACTCACCAGATGGAACACATTGTCCTGTAATGACAGGAAGGGTCGGATAGAGACTGATATTGTCACGTATAGCTTCTCTGGCCTATGAAGCCTACAGTTGAAGTCGGAAGTTTACATACACCTTAGCCAAATACATTTAAACTCAGTTTTTCACAATTCCTGACATTTAATCCTAGTTAGGATCACCACTTTATTTTAAGAATGTGAAATGCCAGAATAATAGTAGAGAGAATTATTTATTTCAGCTTTTATTTCTTTCAGCACATTCCCAGTGGGTCAGACGTTTACATACGCTCAATTAGTATTTGGTAGCATTTCCTTTAAATTGTTTAACTTGGGTCAACGTTTCGGGTAGCCTTCCACAAGCTTCCCACAATAAGTTGGGTGAATTTTGTCCCATTCCTCCTGACAGAGCTGGTGTAACTTGAGTCAGGTTTGTAGGCCTCCTTGCTCGCACACGCTTTCCA
Organism: Oncorhynchus mykiss; assembly: GCF_013265735.2. Taxonomy (NCBI): domain Eukaryota; kingdom Metazoa; phylum Chordata; class Actinopteri; order Salmoniformes; family Salmonidae; genus Oncorhynchus; species Oncorhynchus mykiss. The sequence goes on along the minus strand of NC_048579.1, from coordinate 58,099,959 downwards.
CGCTTCCCATCAAGGAAAGAGGCAGTGAGTTTGAAGGTCGGCCTTGAAATAAATCCACAGGTACACCTCCAATTTACTCAAATGATGTCAATTAGCCTATCAGAAGCTTCTAAAGCCATGACATCATTTTCTGGAATTTTCCAAGCTGTTTAAATGCAGTCTACTTAGTCTATGTAAACGTCTTGACAAACTGGAATTGTGATACAGTGAATTTTAAGTGAAATAATCTGTCTGGAAACAATTGTTGGACAAATTACTTGTGTGGTTGGAGTGGTTGAAAAACGAGTTTAAATGACTCCAACCTAATTGTATGTAAACTTCCGACTTTAACTGTATATGGATCCAGAATGTTGTCCATCTTTGTTGTTTGTGTGAGTTGTGTTCTTGGTAAAGATGTGCTCATACCGTACCTTGTCTTCAGTTCTATGCAGTAAGGCACAGATAATAGCTGGTTGAAAAATGAAGGAGACCTTTTATTTGATAAAACAATGATCATTCATTCATTAAAATAATTTAGACACAATGGATTACTATTGTTTTCAAGGATACTGGGGGGGACTGCCAGGAAGGCCATGGTTGCCATTCCTGTGCGCACACGACACAAGGCCAACGAACATCCATAGGGGAAAGCCTTATAGGATATAATGGACTGGAGGATGGTGTACAACACACCAGAAACGAAGAAGAGTATTGCACCTGCATCATGAACTTGAATAATTGTTGTTTCCTGGGGTAAAATAACACACCAGAGAGATCATGTATGGAATATGACACTCCATCTTCTCACTTAAGAGGCGACAACCAACCTGGAAAGTAGCGACAAAACACATCCCCAAACAAGAAAGCATTCCAATCCAGAAAGCAGCCTGGTTCAGTGCTGGGGGCACACCACCTGCTGTCTCATTGAGCTTCTCCACAAACTTGTATCTGGCATACATGGTGGCCATACCTGTAGAGGATTTGGTATGGCACATGGAGTGAATGTTTTTATTTTAAAATGTCACATTTAGACAGTATTCGCTCACAGGTTACTGTAGGGCAATGTAAACATACAATATTTATGTATTTATTTAATTTGCACTTTAAAACATAGGGAACTTATATGTAATACTCAGTAAAATGATATTATACCATTGATCCCAGCCTTTTGTTAACATGCATTTCTACTTTCATTTTCAAAAAAATGTGAAGTGTTACTAAAGCGTTCGGCATAGTTGCTGATCTGGAAAAACCCATGAGGTTGCTTAAGCTCAGACAAAAACAAAAGGCCTTTCATGGGTTTAGTGTCTTTCTGTGCTCACCTGCACATGCAGTGATGACCGTCATCAAGCCAAAGATACAACTCTCTGGGGGTTCAGCCCCAATTTCACTAAAGAAAAGAAGAGTTCAGGTTTAATGGGTGTAATTCTGCAGTGTCTAGAGGGCATTTTAAAACTGTTGATATGTTTAAGGCCCAGTGCAGTCCAAAACTTGATTTTTTTTCTGTGCTTTATATTTCCACACTATGAGGTTGGAATAATACTGTGAAATTGTGAACATGTTGACAATGCCTTTTTAGTGTAAGAGCTTATCCCCTTTAAAAGTCAAGTAAGGAAACACACTGGCTAGTAAGTAGTTCACAGGTCTCTACGCAGTTGGCTACACAGCTGGGACCTGGGTAGCCCAACAGGCACAAGATTGTGTTATTATTCCTTTGAAGTTGTTTGTCATACGACATCAGGAAGAACTACGCCCTCTAGGGTTCTAGGCGCTAGGACCTGGGTAGCAGCCAATGACTGACTGTGTGTGGCAGCCAAGTAATGGTCTGAACTGGGGAAAACCAAACGGATTTATTTTTGTCGCTACAGTCGGTGGTGTAGTGGAGGCTATACACCATATACCCATTTCTCTAGGCATCACTACATCACTGGCTACAATGTGATACATGTTTCACTTATACAGTTAATCTACATATCTTGTTTACGAAGCATGTGACACATAACATTTGATTTGACTTCTTTATTATTTAAATCAGTGTGTGTAATGGAAATATGTTTTTATTAGCACTCATCAAAAGCTGTAATTATTAAGGGAAATTGTATCACATTGTATGTAACCAGTGGTGTTATGGTGCCTGGAAAAGTGGGTATACTGTAATGTTGCCCCAAATTTCCCAAACGGCCCTCCCAGCGAAGGAAAGGAACAATTCTGTTTTCTATATATTTTCCTACAGATTTTCAGGTTTTCACTCTCAAAAGCACACTATTTAACAGAAAAACAGAACAAATGGGATGTTCTAAGTCCACAACAATGTTAATCCACATCAGGAGACTTTTTGAGGTCTGAGTTCCCCCAATTCATTGCGCACCTAGCAATACACTTTATAAACTAGCAGTAGGCTACTGTACAATGACCGATATGTGATGGCAGAGTTTGCTTAACAAATGCCCAGCCGATTGAGACAAATCATTGTGATGCAATCCTTACGGTCAATGTTTAACTGGGAAGGTGTTTTGGGAAGCCTTTAGATATGTTTATTCAAACAAAGCATGATGATTGAATTGCGCATCGTCAATATTCAACCAAGACATCGAAGTCGACCAGCCTACTTGGGTTGCATACCCATTGTTGCATTGATTAGCATATACTGGTACCCAGTTGAGAGCTGAGCGCTCTTGATGCCTGACAAATGAGATTCTGTTGAATCTAGGCTGTGAATATATTTCACTTGCTTTGCGTTTGTATAGGCTACTTTGTGCACGATTTTTTATATTGTACTACGTAATTGATAAGGCCTATCCCTCCACTACATGTGTAATCTTATTAACGGTTTGATAAAGAAAGGCAGTTCGTGGAAAATAAAAACTAATAGGCAACTGATAAATAATAGCCTATAATCTTCTTGTTCTAAATTCTTACTTACCTTATATAGGGTAAGATGAAACCCAAATCATGCTCGAACAATGCAATTATGTAGGAGACAATAAACGTGCTAGATGACCAGATGACCAAGAAAACTGGTAAAAAGCACATTCCCTTCATGTCCATGAACCAAAACATATTGTCAACAATAAGGAAAAGTTACAACACAGACAGACCGACCTTGAGTGCAATTGATAAAGACATAGAACGTCTTCCGATCATTTCCGCATGTGACAGAAAACAACACTAAGCCGTGCATACCAGAGTGGGTATCATAAATATTCACCCGCTTGTATTTTTTCCGAAGTTTGTTGCGTTACACAGTGGGATTGAAATTAATTGAATTGTTAGTTTTTTCTCTCTCTCATGGATCTACACAAAATACTCTGTAATGTTAAATTGGAAGACATTTAACAAAAAATAAACGTAATTAATGAAAATTAAAACACTCATATTATATTTCTATTATATATATTCTATTATATATATTCGATAACTATTCACCCCCTGAGTCAATACATGTTAGAAATACATTTGGCAGCGATTACAGCTGTGTCTTATTGAGTAAGTCTCTAAAGAGCTTTGCAAACCTGCATTGTGACATTTTTGCCCCTTGTTTTCAAAATTCTTCAAGCTCTGTCAAGGTGTTGGGAATCATGACTAGACAGCAGTTTAAATCTTGCCAAAGATTTTCAAGCAGATTAAAGTCAAAACTGTCATTTGGCCACTCGGGAACATTCACTGTCTTCCTGGTAAGCAACTCCAGTATAGATTTGTCTTGCTGAAAGGTGAATTCCTTGCCCAGTGTAAAGCAGACTGAAGCAGGTTTTTTTTGTCTAGGATTTCTGCCTGTGTTTATGCCATGTTCACCTCCTAGTCGGAACTAGCAACTGTGCAATTTCGACGTGTGTAACTACAACCAGTTAGCATGTTGGACATTTCTGATAAGGCTTTGCATTAACTTCTTATGGCTGGGGGCAGTATTGAGTAGCTTGGATGAATACGGTGCCCAGAGGAGCCCAGAGTAAACTGCCTGCTACTCAGTCCCAGTTGCTAATATATGTCCCATTTGCAAAAACACTCTGAAGTTACTAAAACGGTTTGAATGATGTCTGTGAGTATAACAGAACTCATATGGCAGGTAAAAACCTGAGAAAAAATCCAACCAAGAAGTGGGAAATCTGAGGTTGGTCGTTTTTCAACTCCTTCCCTATTGAAGATACAGTGGGATATTGGTCATGTTGCATTTCCTAAGACTTCCACTAGATGTCAACGGTCTTTAGAACCTTGTTTGATGCTTCTACTGTGAAGGGAGGCCTAATGAGTCAGAGGTCTGCCAGAATGCCATGAGCTCGTGACACTCGTTCACGTGAGAGCGAGCTCTGTTTCATTGAAATTCTACAGACAAAGGAATTCTCTGGTTGGAACATTATTGAAGATTTATGTTAAAAACATCCTAAAGATTGATTCTATACATTGTTTGACATGTTTCTACGGACTGTAACGGAACTTCTTGACTTTTCGTCTGCTCCTAGTGAACGAGCGTCATGAATTTTGATTTGTGAACTGTACGTGCTAAAAAAAGGATCTATTTGGACATAAATGATGGACATTATCGAACAAAACAAACATTTATTGTAGAACTGAGATTCATGGGAGTACATTCTGATGAAGATCATCAAAGGTAAGTTAATATTTATAATGTTATTTCTGACTTCTGTTGACTGCACAATATGGCGGATATCTGTTTGGCTGTTTTGGTCTCTGAGCACCGTACTCAGATTATTGCATGGTTTGCTTTTTCCATAAAGCTTTTTTGAAATCTGACACAGCGGTTACATTAAGGAGAAGTGTATCTGAAGTTCCATGTATAACACTTGTATTTTCATCAACATTTATGATGAGTATTTCTGTAAATTGATGTGGCTCTCTGCAAAATCACCGGATGTTTTGGAACTACTGAACATAACGCGCCAATGTATACTGAGATTTTTTTATATAAATAGGAACTTTATCGAACAAAACATACATGTATTGTGTAACATGAAGTCCTATGAGTGTCATCTGGTGAAGATCAAAGGTTAGTGATTCATTCTCTCTAGTTCTGATTTTTGTGACTCCTCCCTTTGGCTGGAAAAATTACCGTGTTTTTCTGTGAATAGGTGCTGACCTAACCTAATCATTTGTGGTGCTTTCGCCGTAAAGCCTATTTGAAATCGGACACTGTGGTGGGATTAACGAGAAGTGTATATTTAAAATGGTGTGAAATACTTGTATGTTTGAGGAATTTTAATTATGGGATTTCTATTGTTTTGAATTTGTCGCCCTGCACTTTCACTGGCTGTTGTCATATCGATCCCGTTAGCGGGATCTCAGCCATAAGAAGATTTATTAAGGCCTAAAAGTGTATATATATTTTTTGCAGTATTACTTTAGTGCCTTGTTGCATACAGGATGCATATTCTGTATATTTATATTCTTCTTTTCCCTCTGTCGTTTAGGTATTTATTGTGGAGTCACTACAATGTTGTTGATCCATCCCGTTTTCTCCCTTCAGAGCCAATTAACTCTGTAGCTGTTTTAAAATCACCAATGGCCTCATGGTGACATCCCTAAGCAGCTTCATTTCTGTCCTGCAACTCGGTTCAGAAAAGATAACTATATCTTTGTTGTGTCTGGGTGGTTTAGTATGCTACATCATCCACAGCATTATTATTATTATTAACATGACTATGCTTAAAGAGATATTCAATGTCTGATTTGTTATTGTTACCCAATTCACCAATCTTTGTTTCCCTATAAGGCTTATGAAAAGCTCCCTGGTCTTTGTAGTTAAATCTGTGCTTAAAATGCAATACTTGATTGAGGGACATTACAGATATATGTACAGTGCCTTGCGAAAGTATTCGGCCCCCTTGAACTTTGCGACCTTTTGCCACATTTCAGGCTTCAAACATAAAGATATAAAATTGTATTTTTTTGTGAAGAATCAACAACAAGTGGGACACAATCATGAAGTGAAACAACATTTATTGGATACTTCAAACTTTTTTAACAAATCAAAAACTGAAAAATTGGGCGTGCAAAATTATTCAGCCCCCTTAAGTTAATACTTTGTAGCGCCACCTTTTGCTGCGATTACAGCTGTAAGTCGCTTGGGGTATGTCTCTATCAGTTTTGCACATCGAGAGACTGACATTTTTTCCCATTCCTACTTGCAAAACAGCTCGAGCTCAGTGAGGTTGGATGGAGAGCATTTGTGAACAGCAGTTTTCAGTTCTTTCCACAGATTCTCGATTGGATTCAGGTCTGGACTTTGACTTGGCCATTCTAACACCTGGATATGTTTATTTTTGAACCATTCCATTGTAGATTTTGCTTTATGTTTTGGATCATTGTCTTGTTGGAAGACAAATCTCCGTCCCAGTCTCAGGTCTTTTGCAGACTCCATCAGGTTTTCTTCCAGAATGGTCCTGTATTTGGCTCCATCCATCTTCCCATCAATTTTAACCATCTTCCCTGTCCCTGCTGAAGAAAAGCAGGCCCAAACCATGATGCTGCCACCACCATGTTTGACAGTGGGGATGGTGTGTTCAGCTGTGTTGCTTTTACGCCAAACATAACGTTTTGCATTGCTGCCAAAAAAGTTCAATTTTGGTTTCATCTGACCAGAGCACCTTCTTCCACATGTTTGGTGTGTCTCCCAGGTGGCTTGTGGCAAACTTTAAACAACACTTTTTATGGATATCTTTAAGAAATGTCTTTCTTCTTGCCACTCTTCCATAAAGGCCAGATTTGTGCAATATACGACTGATTGTTGTCCTATGGACAGAGTCTCCCACCTCAGCTGTAGATCTCTGCAGTTCATGGGCCTCTTGGCTGCATCTCTGATCAGTCTTCTCCTTGTATGAGCTGAAAGTTTAGAGGGACGGCCAGGTCTTGGTAGATTTGCAGTGGTCTGATACTCCTTCCATTTCAATATTATCGCTTGCACAGTGCTCCTTGGGATGTTTAAAGCTTGGGAAATATTTTTGTATCCAAATCCGGCTTTAAACTTCTTCACAACAGTATCTCGGACCTGCCTGGTGTGTTCCTTGTTCTTCATGATGCTCTCTGCGCTTTTAACGGACCTCTGAGACTATCACAGTGCAGGTGCATTTATATGGAGACTTGATTACACACAGGTGGATTGTATTTATCATTATTAGTCATTTAGGTCAACATTGGAACATTCAGAGATCCTCACTGAACTTCTGGAGAGAGTTTGCTGCACTGAAAGTAAAGGGGCTGAATAATTTTGCACGCCCAATTTTTCAGTTTTTGATTTGTTAAAAAAGTTTGAAATATCCAATAAATGTCGTTCCACTTCATGATTGTGTCCCACTTGTTGTTGATTCTTCACAAAAAAAATACAGTTTTATATCTTTATGTTTGAAGCCTGAAATGTGGCAAAAGGTCGCAAAGTTCAAGGGGGCCTGAATACTTTCGCAAGGCACTATGTGGGACAGAGGAAGGAGTAGTCATTCAAAAATCATGTCAACCCATATTATTTCACATAGAGGAGTCCATGTAATTTATTTAATTTGTTATGAAGCATTTTACTCCTAAACTAATTTAGTATTGCCTAAACAAAAGGGGTGAATACTTTTGTAACAACTACATTTTAGATATTACATTTTATTAATTTGTTAACATTTGTAGAATTTGTGTGTAGACTTATAAACTGGTGAATCATTTTCATTCAAATTCATTTTCTATATCCACTTGATTTTGTGATTTTCTTGCACAATACTGACCTTTGTACCAACTGGACGATGAAAAATGTGTTAACGCTTTCATTAACCCAACAACTTCTCTAATTGCTGGTCACAGGATGTGACCTCCCAGCCTGTCTAACCGTGCATTTCTGCTTTTATTTTCTCAACATGGGAAGTGTGACTAAAGCTTAAGGCACAGTCTCAAACCTTGTAAAACCCATGGGGGCCGTACTTGTGAACTTTTGCTTAGAGACCATGGTTTTAAAAATATTGGTCTAAAATGGCTAGCTACAAGCTTTTCTCATAGGCCAACCTAGCCAAGTTAGCCACGATGCTGAACCGAGGTAAAGACAGTTTCAGGTTGAATATTCGCCTGTAGTTTCCTTACGTCCACCAATAGCAGTTATGGACCATCAACATAGTGATAAATCACATTTTTCAAATTTCAATAGCTCTTTAACCATTACTCCTAAAACTTTCAAAACTGGTTGTAGCTAACCTGATGGCATAGACATACATTGCACACACTTTTCTTTTGGTCGATTTACATCTTGCACTATTTTAAATAATTTATTTACATTTTTTAATTTGGTCATATGACCGACTGACTTCAAACAAGGTTCAGAATGTCCACTCCGTGGGCTTACACATTTCATACCCTTTAGTTTGTCCATTTTCATCTCACACGTTTTTACATTAAAATGGTAAACTTTCACATTTCAATAGCTCCTTGGTCATGTCACTTACTGGACTCAAAGAAGGTTCAGAATGTCCCCTGACTACCCTTCTATATTGCACACCCTTTAGTTTGTCCATTTTCATCTACAGTCGTCTACAGTCTGAGAACAACACGCACATGGGGTGGCTGCTGCCAGTGATCTTCTTACTAAAAACAAAACTTCAAAGGCTGTTAGCATCTTTCCAAATGTGCCTACCACTTATCAGAGCCATTCAGAGCGGTCTCCAAAAGCGCTCTGGAGAAATGGAATAGCCACAGCTTATTGCTTCTGCCAAAGTTCAAGATGTTTTGGACTGACAAAGCTGATGTTATCATAGCCAGTATGATTTCTTTACTCCTAAAGGTTTTAACCTCATTGTCCATATGATGATGTCTTTTGGTCTTTGAGTCTTTTCTTTAATTGTTTGTTTTTCTTTTCCTTCATTATTTAAGTTGCATTACAGGTGCTGGACAACAACCTTTGCATATAACTATGTTTGGGTACAGCCAGACATTGACTGGAGAATTAGTTAGGTCTGAATGTATTTGAACGACTCAAATCAATCTCAGTATCTGAGAATAACAAGTGCGTAAGTCTGTGTTAGAGCTATTGCAATGTCAATAATATGATTGTGTGTTGCCAGACACATACAGAAGAGTTTGCTGAAACACTGAATATGTGAACGTTGTGTTGTTTCCAATGTACAGGTTTGGCGTACCTGAAGAATCATCTTGACACAATCATACAGGATGAGACTGAGCATCTAAGGCAGCATTCATCTGATGAAGAGGATTAGAAGGTACAGGGGAAATGGTCAGAAAGTTCAGGGGAGCTGGATGGGTATCTTACTAGTCCGTCGGGCAAAATGGATTTACTTCATTTGTTTCTGTACATAAAGAAGTTGTCCCTCAAACTCAACACAGGCCTGCCTTGCATCTGCCGCCTGTGAGCGTCTTTTTAGCTGTGCTGGACTATTCTTCACTACAAAGTGAGCCAGGATAGACTCAAATAACTGTCACGCTGGTATAAAGGATTTTGGAGACAGGTGCAGGAATACACAATAGGGGTTTTTAATACACCCAAAACAAACACGTATACAAAACACTGGGCTGGACCCAAACAAAAAGAGCGAGGGTAAACCTCGTTGACCAACACGGGACGATACCTGTAATGCACAATATATATAGCACGCAGCATAACAGCTGCACTAACGCATAGGTACTCACACCACCATCGGACATGGGAACAGTAGTCAACAAGACTATGGATATCAAAGGGCAAATATATACTTATCAGTGGGAATAGGGGACAGGTGTGCGTGATGAAAGTTCCGGAGGGATCCGTGACATTAACTTAGAAAATCAGCTCATACTGAAACTGAATGGCAAATTCAGAGAGAAGTGAAGTGAGTTAAGTGTGACGACCCTCCCACTCTGTCTGCCGTATTCTCTCTTTGTTCTTGTTTCCTTATTAGGATGCCGGTGGGCGGAGTTGGGAGGGTCGTCAGCTACATTGGAAACACCTGGGCCCGGTGTCTCCCGGGATAAAAACACCACTTCCCCATTCATGGGGGAGACTCTCCATGAAGACACCTTTATGGATTTTGTTGTGTTTCTTGGTGGTTTTTTTGGTTGTTTGCTTTAGCATCTTTCAACACCCTGCATTATCACATTCATGCATGCAAAACATTCACTTACTCTACTGATTACACACACCACTGTATATTATACTTAGTTACTTATTTAATAAATAAGATGCTAAAGCAAAGTTCAAAGAAATCACCCCATCCAGTGGTCCCAATTGAACATTATTAATTATATGTGATTAAATAGGAAACAGCACGTTAGTTATGCAGGGCTTATTAATGATGTTGATGGTAAAATCTGTAGCATGTAAACCACTGTGTTAGCAGTGAGCTTATGTGACCATTACATCGGTGTATGCTAGCTAACACACTTATACACAGCAATCATATACCAAAGCACATCCCAGAAAGCCCCTCAATCCCTAACAGGTACCAAATATCCACACATGTATAAATCAGGAATGTACACATTGTACAATATAAAAATAGAATACAGTATTCAGAACTTGACCTTGCCTTGCGACACATTTTCATACTGGGGAGACGTGACGTTGGTGATCGCCCCCTATCTGTGGGGCCAATAACAACATGCCTTATTGCCATTGGAATTGAACCACCCAGTAAGAGTGCTTGAAATTGAAATACACATTTCTTTAGAGGCAGTTGGAAACATAACCAACACGGTTACTTCTAACCACAAGTGATGTATTCCAATCCCCCATGAGGTCATCATTTTCCTTTGACATGTGGACTTACATTCATTGTGGTATGGTGTTTAGAAGTAAAGTGCAGTCATCATCTTAAAAATTAAGAGTAAGAAGGAATTTCATAAGGAACTAGGGCTACAACTTTTTTCAGCCATCTTCACAAACACACTGTTGGGACGAATACTATATGAGGCTACATGGACAGTACCAGTCAAAAGTTTGGACACACCTACTCATTTAAGGGTTTGTCTTTATTTGTACTATTTTCTACATTGTAGAATAATAGTGAAGACATCAAAACTATGCAATAACACATATGGAATCATGTAGTAACCAAAAAAGTGTTAAACAAATCTAAATATATTTTAAATTTTTGATTCTTCACCCATTGCCTTGATGACAGCTTTGAACGCTCTTGGCATTCTCTCAACCAGCGTCATGAGGAATGCTTTTCCAACAGTCTTGAAGGAGTTCCCACATATGCTGAGCACTTGTTGGCTGCTTTTCCTTCACTCTGCAATCCAAATACCAAACCATCTCAGTTGGGTTGAGGTCAGGTGATTTTGGAGGCCAGGTCATCTGATGGAGTCATCACTCTCCTTCTCAGGCAAATAGCCCTTACACAGCCTGGAGGTGTGTTTTGGGTCGTTCTCCTGTTGATTTTTTTTTTTAAATTTGTTTATTTCACCTTTATTTAACCAGGTAGGCCAGTTGAGAAGAAGTTCTCCTTTACAACTGCGACCTGGCCAAGATAAAGCAAAGCAGTGCGACAAAAACAACAACACAAAGTTACACATAAACAAACGTATAGTCAACAACACAAAATAAAAAATCTATGTACAGTGTGTGCAAATGTAGAAGAGTAGGGAGGTAAGGCAATAAATAGGCCATAGAGGCAAAATAATTACAATTAGCAGCAACACTGGAGTGATAGATGTGCAGATGATGATGTGCAAGTAGAGATACTGGGGTGCAAAAGAGCAAGAAAATAAATAACAATATGGGGAGGAGGTAGTTGGGTGTGCTATTTACAGATTGGCTGTGTACAGGTACAGTGATCGGTAAGTTGCTCTGACAGCTGATGCTTAAAGTTAGAGAGGGAGATAGAAGTCTACAGCTTCAGTGATTTTTGCAATTCATTCCAGTCATTGGCAGCAGAGAACTGTAAGGAGAGGCGGCCAAAGGAAGTGTTGGCTTTGGGGATGGCTAGTGAAATATACCTGCTGGAGCGCGTGCTAAGGTTGGGTGTTGCTATGGTGACCAGTGAGCTGAGATAAGGTGGTGTTTTACCTAGCAAAGACTTATAGATGACCTGGAGCCAGTGGGTTTGTCGACGAATATGTAGTGAGGGCCAGCCAACAAGAGCATACAGGTCGCAGTGGTGGGTAGTATATGGGGTTATGGGGACAAAACGTATGGCACTGTGATAGACTACATCCAGTTTGCTGAGTGTTGGAGGCTATTTTGTAAATGACATCGCCGAAGTCAAGGATTGGTAGGATAGTATGTTTGGCAGCATGAGTGAAGGAATCTTTGTTGCAAAATAGCAAGCCAATTTTTGACTTAATTTTGGATTGGAGATGCTTAATGTGAGTTTGGAAGGAGAGTTTACAGTCTAACCAGACACCTCCATAGAGACTACCAGAGATCCGGACAACAGGCCCTCTGATTTGACACACTGAACTCTATCTGAGAAGTAGTTGGTGAACCAGGCGGGGCAGTCATTTTAGAAACCAAGGCTATTGAGTCTGCCAATAAGAATGCGGTGATTGACAGAGTCGAAAGCTAGGTCGATGAAGATGGCTGCACAGTACTGTCTTTTATCGATGGCGGTATTGATATAATTTAGGACCTTGAGCGTGGCTGAGGGGCACACGTGACCAGCTCGGAAATCAGATTGCGTAGTGGAGGATTCTAAATGGTCGGTGATCTGTTTGTTAACTTGGCTGTCGAAGATTTTAGAAAGGCAGGGCAGGATGGATATAGGTCTATAAGAGTTTGGGTCTAGAGTGTCTCCCCCTTTGAAGAGGGGGATGACTGCAGCAGCTTTCCAATCTTTGGGGATCTCAGACTATACAAAGAGAGGTTGAACAGGCTAGTAATAGGGGTTGCAACAATTTCGGCTAATCATTTTAGAGAGGGTGCAGATTGTCTAGCCCAGCTGATTTGTCTAGCCCAGCTGATTTCCGGCGCCGACAGAGATGGCCGCTTCGCTTTGCATTCCTAGGAAACTATGCAGTTTTTTGTTTTTTTACGTGTTATTTCTTACATTAGTACCCCAGGTCATCTTAGGTTTCATTACATACAATCGAGAAGAACTACTGAATATAAGAGCAGCGTCAACTCACCATCAGTACGACCAAGAATATGACTTTCGCGAAGCGGATCCTGGATCCTGTGTTCTTTCACCCAGGACAACGGAATGGATCCCAGCCGGCGACCCCAAAAAACGACTTCGTAAAAGAGGGAAACGTAGCGGTCTTCTGGTCAGACTCCGGAGACGGGCACATCGTGCACCACTCCCCAGTATACTTCTCGCCAATGTCCAGTCTCTTGACAACAAGGTTGATGAAATCCGAGCAAGGGTAGCATTCCAGAGGGACATCAGAGACTGTAACGTTCTTTGCTTCACGGAAACATGGCTCACTGGAGAGACGCTATCGGAGTCGTTGCAGCCAGCTGGTTTCTCCACGCACCGCGCCGACAAAAACAAACACCTTTCTGGTAAGAAGAGGGGCGGGGTCGTATACCTTATGGCTAACGAGACGTGGTGTGGTCACAAAAGCATACAGGAACTCAAGTCTTTCTGTTCACCTGATTTAGAATTCCTCACAATCAATTTTTTTAACAAGGCTAATCTGAAAACAAGACTCCCTAAATTGTATCAGCATATCGATTGCGCAACCAGGGCTGGCAAAACCTTGGATCACTGCTATTCTAACTTCCGCAACGCATATAAGGCCCTGCCCTGCCCTCCTTTCGGAAAAGCTGACCACGACTCCATTTTGTTGATCCCTGCCTACAGACAGAAACTAAAACAAGAAGCTCCCACGCTGAGGTCTGTTCAACGCTGGTCCGACCAATCTGATTCCACACTCCAAGACTGCTTCCATCACATGGACTGGGATATGTTTCGCATTGCGTCAGACAACAACATTGACGAATACGCTGATTCGGTGTGCGAGTTCATTAGAACGTGCGTTGAAGATGTCGTTCCCATAGCAACGATTAAAACATTCCCAAACCAGAAACCGTGGATTGATGGCAACATTCGTGTGAAACTGAAAGCGCTGAACCACTGCTTTTAATCAGGGCAAGGTGACCGGAAACATGACCGAATACAAACAGTGTAGCTATTCCCTCCGCAAGGCAATCAAACAAGCTAAGCGTCAGTATAGAGACAAAGTAGAATCTCAATTCAACGGCTCAGACACAAGAGGTATGTGGCAGGGTCTACAGTCAATCACGGATTACAAAAAGAAAACCAGCCCCGTCACGGACCAGGATGTCTTGCTCCCAGGCAGACTAAATAACTTTTTTGCCTGCGTTGAGGACAATACAGTGCCACTGACACGGCCTGCAACCAAAACATGCGGCCTCTCCTTCACTGCAGCCTGCAGCCGAGGTGAGTAAAACATTTAAACGTGTTAACCCTCGCAAGGCTGCAGGCCCAGACTGCATCCCCAGCCGCGCCCTCAGAGCATGCGCAGACCAGCTGGCTGGTGTGTGTACGGACATATTCAATCAATCCCTATCCCAGTCTGCTTTTCCCACATGCTTCAAGAGGGCCACCATTGTTCCTGTTCCCAAGAAAGCTAAGGTAACTGAGCTAAACGACTACCGCCCCGTAGCACTCACTTCCGTCATCATGAAGTGCTTTGAGAGACTAGTCAAGGACCATATCACCTCCACCCTACCTGACACCCTAGACCCACTCCAATTTGCTTACCGCCCAAATAGGTCCACAGACGATGCAATCTCAACCACACTACACACTGCCCTAACCCATCTGGACAAGAGGAATACCTATGTGAGAATGCTGTTCATCGACTACAGCTCAGCATTTAACACCATAGTACCCTCCAAGCTCGTCATCAAGCTCGAGACCCTGGGTCTCGACCCCGCCCTGTGCAACTGGGTACTGGACTTCCTGACGGGCCGCCCCCAGGTGGTGAGGGTAGGCAACAACATCTCCACCCCGCTGATCCTCAACACTGGGGCCCCACAAGGGTGCGTTCTGAGCCCTCTCCTGTACTCCCTGTTCACCCACGACTGCGTGGCCACGCACGCCTCCAACTCAATCATCAAGTTTGCGGACGACACAACAGTGGTAGGCTTGATTACCAACAACGACGAGACGGCCTACAGGGAGGAGGTGAGGGCCCTCGGAGTGTGGTGTCAGGAAAATAACCTCACACTCAACGTCAACAAAACTAAGGAGATGATTGTGGACTTCAGGAAACAGCAGAGGGAACACCCCCCTATACACATCGATGGAACAGTAGTGGAGAGGGTAGCAAGTTTTAAGTTCCTCGGCATACACATCACAGACAAACTGAATTGGTCCACCCACACAGACAGCATCGTGAAGAAGGCGCAGCAGCGCCTCTTCAACCTCAGGAGGCTGAAGAAATTTGGCTTGTCACCAAAAGCACTCACAAACTTCTACAGATGCACAATCGAGAGCATCCTGGCAGGCTGTATCAGCGCCTGGTACGGCAACTGCTCCGCCCACAACCGTAAGGCTCTCCAGAGGGTAGTGAGGTCTGCACAACGCATCACCGGGGGCAAACTACCTGCCCTCCAGGACACCTACACCACCCGATGTTACAGGAAGGCCATAAAGATCATCAAGGACAACAACCAACCGAGCCACTGCCTGTTCACCCCGCTATCATCCAGAAGGCGAGGTCAGTACAGGTGCATCAAAGCTGGGACCGAGAGACTGAAAAACAGCTTCTATCTCAAGGCCATCAGTTAGTGGTGGCCATTCTATCTCAAGGCCACCACTAACATTGAGTGGCTGCTGCCAACACACTGACTCAACTCCAGCCACTTTAATAATGGGAATTGATGGGAAATTATGTAAAATATATCACTAGCCACTTTAAACAATGCTGCAGGGGGTGCAGAGCTGTTGGCCAGGGTAGGGGTAGCTAGGTGAAAAGCATGGTCAGCCATAGAAAAAGATTTATTGAAATTATCGATTATCGTAGATTTATCGGTGGTGATAGTGTTTCCTAGCCTCAGTGCAGTGGGCAGCTGGGAGGAGGTGCTCTTATTCTCCATGGACTTTACAGTGTCCCAAAACATTTTCGAATTAGGGCTACAGGATGCAAATTTATTTTTGAAAAGTTGCAAATTGCGGGGGCTATTCGATGCTAATGCAGAACGCCACAGGATGTTTTTTTAAAGCACTTTTAAAGAGCAACCAGGCATCCTCTACTGACGGGATAAGGTCAATATCCTTCCAGGATACCCGGGCCAGGTCGATTAGAAAGGCCTGCTTGCAGAAGTGTTTTAGGGAGCGTTTGACAGTGATGAGGGGTGGTCATTTGACCGCGGACCCATTACAGACGCAAGCAATGAGGCAGTGATCGCTGAGATCCTGGTTGAATACAGCAGAGGTGTATTTAGAGGGCAAGTTGGTCAGGATGATATCTAAGAGGGTGCCCATGGTTATGGATTTAGGGTTGTACCTGGTAGGTTCCTTGATCATTTGTGTGAGATTGAGGGCATCTAGTTTAGATTGTAGGAAGGCCGGGGTGTTAAGCATATCCCTGTTTAGGTCACCTAACAGTACAAACTCTGAAGATAGATGGGGGGCAATCAATTCACATATGGTGTCCAGGGCACAGCTGGGGGCTGGGGGGGGTTTATAGCAAGCGGCAACGGTGAGAGACTTGTTTCTGGAAAGGTGGGTTTTTAAAAGTAAAAGCTCGAATTGTTTGGGCACAGACCTGGATAGTATGACAGAACTCTGCAGTAGATTGCAACTCCGCCCCCTTTGGCAGTTCTATCTTGTCGGAAAATGTTGTAGTTGGGGATGGAAATTTCAGGATTTTTGGTGGCCTTCCTAAGCCAGGATTCAGACACGGCTAGGACATCCGGATTGGCTGAGTGTGCTAAAGTAGTGAATAAAGCAAACTTAGGGAGGAGGCTTCTCATGTTGACAGGAATGAATCCAAGGCTTTTACGGGGAATGAGAGTGGTGCTGGGGGCTGCAGGGCCTGGGTTAACCTCTACATCACCAGAGGAACAGAGGAGAAGTAGGATATGGGTACGGCTAAAGCATATAAGAACTGGTCATCTAGTGCATTTGGAACAGATAGCAAAAGGAGCAGATTTCTGGGCATGGAAGAATAGATTCAAGGCATAATGTACAGACAAGGGTATGGTAGGATGAGAGTACAGTGGAGGTAAACCTAGGAATTGAGTGACAATGAGAGAGGTTTTGTCTCTAGGGCACCATTTACCTAGCTGAGGTCACCGCATGTGTGGTTGGTGGATCAAAAGGGCTGTCCAAGGCCTATTTGGCAGGGCTGCGGGCTATACAGTGAAATAAGACAATAATCACTAACCAAAACAGCAATAGACAAGGCATATTCTACAATGGGTCCAATGAGTAGCAATAGATGAGTCACGGAGCCGATTCAGTAGTCCCTACTACGCTAGGCGAGCTGGAGACACTGCGATTCAGACAGCTAGCGGGCCAGGGCTAGCAAATGGGCCTCCGGCGACGTCGCAATGGAAGAGCCTGTTGAAACCACCTCGGTGTCATGTATTGTCATGTTGTGTCTTTCTGTCCTTTCCTTTCACCCTGTCTCCCTCTGCTGGTCGTACTAGGTTACCGTTTCTGTCCCTCTTTCCCCCAGCTGTTCCTTGTCTTCTCTGACTACCTCATTCACCCCTTTTCCCACCTGTTCCCTTTTTCCCTCTGATTAGGTCCCTATATCTCTCTCTGTTTCTGCTCCTGTCTTTGTCGGATTCTTGTTTGTGTGTCTCATGCCTGAACCAGACTATCATCGTGTTTGCTGCAACCTTGTCCTGTCCTGTCGGAATCTACCTGTCCATCTGAGCCCACATGTGTTCATCATTAAAGAAACTCTGTTTGTTAATTCGCTTTTGGGTCCTCATTCACGCACTTGACAGAAGAATCCGACCTAGAATGGACCCAGCGACTTCGGATCCTCTCCACTCAGCCGTCGAGATCCAGGGAGCGATGCTAGGCAGACACGAGCAGGAATTGTCTGCTGCTCGACATGCCGTTGAGACCCTGGCCACCCAAGTCTCCAACCTCACAGAACAGGTTCACCATCTCCGCCTCGATCCACCGGCCACTTCCAGGGCTTTCGAATCTCCGGAGCCCAGAATCAATAACCCGCCGTGTTACTCTGGGGAGCCCACTGAATGCCGCTCGTTCCTCACCCAGTGTGATATTGTGTTTTCTCTCCAGCCCAACACTTACGCCAGGAGCACTGCTCGTGTCGCCTACGTCATATCTCTCCTTACTGGACGGGCTCGTGAGTGGGGCACGGCAATCTGGGAGGCAAGGGCTGAGTGTACTAACCAGTATCAGGACTTTAAGGAGGAGATGATACGGGTTTTTGATCGATCTGTTTTTGGGGAGGAGGCTTCCAGGGCCCTGTCTTCCCTATGTCAAGGCAATCGATCCATAACAGACTACTCTATTGAGTTTCGCACTCTTGCTGCCTCCAGTGGCTGGAACGAGCCGGCTTTGCTCGCTCGTCTTCTGGAGGGTCTCCGCGCAGAGGTAAAGGATGAGATTCTCTCCCGGGAGGTTCCTTCCAGCGTGGATTCCTTGATTGAACTCGCTATTCGCATTGAGCAACGGGTTGATCTTCGTCACCGAGCTCGTGGAAAGGAGCTCGCGTTCTCCGTTGCCCCCCTCTCCGCATCACTACCATCTTCCTCTGCCGGCTCGGGAGCTGAGCCTATGCAGCTGGGAGGTATCCGCATCTCGACTAAGGAGAGGGAATGGAGAATCACCAACCGCCTCTGTCTCTATTGCGGTTCTGCTGGTCATTTTGTCACTTCATGTCCAGTAAAAGCCAGAGCTCATCAGTAAGCGGAGGGCTACTGGTGAGCGCTACTACTCCTGTCTCTCCTTCAAGATCCTGCACTACCTTGTCGGTCCATCTACGCTGGACCGGTTCGTCAGCTTCCTGCAGTGCCTTAATAGACTCTGGGGCGGAGGGCTGTTTTATGGACGAGACCTGGGCTCGGGAACATGACATTCCTCTCAGACAGTTAAGGGAGTCCACGGCCTTGTTCGCCCTGGATGGTAGTCCTCTCCCCAGGATTCAGCGTGAGACGCTACCTTTAACCCTCACTGTTTCTGGTAATCATTGCGAAACCATTTCTTTTTTAATTTTTCGTTCACCTTTTACACCTGTTGTTTTGGGCCATCCCTGGCTAGTTTGTCATAATCCTTCCATTAATTGGTCTAGTAATTCTATCCTCTCCTGGAACGTCTCTTGTCATGTGAAATGTTTAATGTCTGCTATCCCTCCTGTTTCCTCTGTCTCTTCTTCACAGGAGGAGCCTGGTGATTTGACAGGGGTGCCGGAGGAATATCACGATCTGCGCACGGTGTTCAGTCGGTCCAGGGCCACCTCTCTTCCTCCACACCGGTCGTATGATTGTAGTATTGATCTCCTTCCGGGAACCACTCCCCCCCGGGGTAGACTATACTCTCTGTCGGCTCCCGAACGTAAGGCTCTCGAGGATTATTTGTCTGTAGCTCTTGACGCCGGTACCATAGTCCCCTCCTCCTCTCCCGCCGGAGCGGGGTTTTTTTTTGTCAAGAAGAAGGACGGGTCTCTGCGCCCCTGCATAGATTATCGAGGGCTGAATGACATAACAGTGAAGAATCGTTATCCGCTTCCCCTTATGTCTTCAGCCTTCGAGATCCTGCAGGGAGCCAGGTTTTTCACTAAGTTGGACCTTCGTAACGCTTACCATCTCGTGCGCATCAGGGAGGGGGACGAGTGGAAGACGGCGTTTAACACTCCGTTAGGGCACTTTGAATACCGGGTTCTTCCTTTCGGCCTCGCTAACGCTCCAGCTGTCTTTCAGGCATTAGTCAATGATGTCCTGAGAGACATGCTGAACATCTTTGTTTTCGTTTACCTTGACGATATCCTGATTTTTTCACCGTCACTCCAGATTCATGTTCAGCACGTTCGACGTGTCCTCCAGCGCCTTTTAGAGAATTGTCTTTTTGTGAAGGCTGAGAAGTGCACTTTTCATGCCTCCTCCGTCACATTTCTCGGTTCTGTTATTTCCGCTGAAGGCATTAAGATGGATCCCGCTAAGGTCCAAGCTGTCATTGATTGGCCCGCCCCTAAGTCACGCGTCGAGCTGCAGCGCTTTCTCGGCTTCGCGAACTTCTATCGTCGTTTCATCCGTAATTTCGGTCAGGTGGCAGCTCCTCTCACAGCCCTTACTTCTGTCAAGACGTGCTTTAAGTGGTCCGTTTCCGCCCAGGGAGCTTTTGATCTCCTCAAGAATCGTTTTACATCCGCTCCTATCCTTGTTACACCTGACGTCTCTAGACAGTTCGTTGTCGAGGTTGACGCGTCAGAAGTGGGCGTGGGAGCCATTCTTTCTCAGCGCTCCCTCTCTGACGACAAGGTCCACCCATGCGCGTATTTTTCTCATCGCCTGTCGCCGTCGGAACGTAACTATGATGTGGGAAACCGCGAACTGCTCGCCATCCGGTTAGCCCTAGGCGAATAGCGACAGTGGTTGGAGGGGGCGACCGTTCCTTTTGTCGTTTGGACTGACCATAGGAACCTTGAGTACATCCGTTCTGCCAAACGACTTAATGCGCGTCAGGCGCGTTGGGCGCTGTTTTTCGCTCATTTCGAGTTTGTGATTTCTTATCGTCCGGGCTCTAAGAACACCAAGCCTGATGCTTTATCTCGTCTCTTCAGTTCTTCAGTAGCCTCCACTGACCCCGAGGGGATTCTCCCTGAGGGGCGTGTTGTCGGGTTGACTGTCTGGGGAATTGAGAGGCAGGTAAAGCAAGCGCTCACTCACACTCCGTCGCCGCGCGCTTGTCCTAGGAACCTTCTTTTCGTTCCCGTTCCTACTCGTCTGGCCGTTCTTCAGTGGGCTCACTCTGCCAAGTTAGCCGGCCACCCTGGCGTTCGGGGTACGCTTGCTTCCATTCGCCAGCGTTTTTGGTGGCCCACCCGGGAGCATGACACGCGTCGTTTCGTGGCTGCTTGTTCGGTCTGCGCGCAGACTAAGTCCGGTAACTCCCCTCCTGCCGGCCGTCTCAGGCCGCTTCCCATTCTTCCCTCTCGACCGTGGTCTCACATCGCCTTAGATTTTGTCACCGGACTGCCTTCGTCAGCGGGGAAGACTGTTATTCTTACGGTTTTCGATAGGTTCTCTAAGGCGGCTCATTTCATTCCCCTTGCTAAGCTTCCTTCTGCTAAAGAGACGGCACAAATCATCATCGAGAATGTTTTCAGAATTCATGGCCTTCCGTCAGACGTCGTTTCGGACAGAGGTCCGCAATTCACGTCTCAATTTTGGAGGGAGTTTTGCCGTTTGATTGGGGCTTCCGTCAGTCTCTCTTCCGGCTTTCACCCCCAGTCTAACGGTCAAGCAGAACGGGCCAATCAGACTATTGGTCGCATCTTACGCAGTCTTTCTTTTCGCAACCCTGCGTCTTGGTCAGAACAGCTCCCCTGGGCAGAATACGCCCACAACTCGCTTCCTTCGTCTGCGACCGGGCTATCTCCTTTTCAGAGTAGCCTCGGGTACCAGCCTCCGCTGTTCTCATCTCAGTTCGCCGAGTCCAGCGTCCCCTCCGCTCAGGCTTTTGTCCAACGTTGCGAGCGCACCTGGAAGAGGGTCAGGTCTGCACTTTGCCGTTATAGGACGCAGACTGTGAGGGCTGCTAATAAGCGTAGAACTAAGAGTCCTAGATATTGTCGCGGTCAGAGAGTTTGGCTCTCCACTCAGAACCTTCCCCTTAAGACGGCTTCTCGCAAGTTGACCCCGCGGTTCATTGGTCCGTTCCGTATTTCTCGGGTCATTAATCCTGTCGCAGTTCGACTTCTTCTTCCGCGATACCTTCGTCGCGTCCACCCGGTCTTCCATGTCTCCTGTATCAAGCCCGTTCTTCGCGCCCCCGCTCGTCTTCCCCCCCCCCCCCCATCCTTGTCGAGGGCGCACCCATCTACAGGGTCCGTAGGATTTTGGACATGCGTCCTCGGGGCCGTGGTCACCAGTACCTCGTAGATTGGGAGGGGTACGGTCCTGAGGAGAGGAGTTGGGTTCCCTCTCGGGACGTGCTGGACCGTGCGCTGATCGAGGATTTCCTCCGTTGCCGCCAGGTTTCCTCCTCGAGTGCGCCAGGAGGCGCTCGGTGAGTGGGGGGGTACTGTCATGTATTGTCATGTTGTGTCTTTCTGTCCTTTCCTTTCACCCTGTCTCCCTCTGCTGGTCGTACTAGGTTACCGTTTCTGTCCCTCTTTCCCCCAGCTGTTCCTTGTCTTCTCTGACTACCTCATTCACCCCTTTTCCCACCTGTTCCCTTTTTCCCTCTGATTAGGTCCCTATATCTCTCTCTGTTTCTGCTCCTGTCTTTGTCGGATTCTTGTTTGTGTGTCTCATGCCTGAACCAGACTATCATCGTGTTTGCTGCAACCTTGTCCTGTCCTGTCGGAATCTACCTGTCCATCTGAGCCCACATGTGTTCATCATTAAAGAAACTCTGTTTGTTAATTCGCTTTTGGGTCCTCATTCACGCACCTGACACTCGGACGATTACGTCGGCAGACCAGTCGTGATGGATCCGCGGGGCTCCGTGTCGGCAGTAAACGGTCCAGGCCAATTGGCAAAAGAGATATTGTATCCCAAGAATTGGCTGGTGGACCTCTTCGGCTAGCCGGGAGATGGGTCTAGTTCGAGGCTAGCTCAAGGCTAACTGGTTCTTGCTTCAGGACAGAGACGTTAGTCAGGAGTAGCCACTCGGATTGCAGCTAGCTAGCTGCGGTGATCTGGTGTAAAGCTTCAGAGCTTGCGGTAGGAATCCGGAGATTCCTACCGATCCGTACCACATTGGGTGAGGCGGGTTGCAGGAGAGTATATTCAGTCCGTAGATGGAAAGTGAGATTAAAATATATATGAAAAAAACGAGGGGAAAAAACGATAGTGGGACAAGGCAAAACACACTTCCGACTGTTACGCCATCTTGGAAGTAAATGATAGTCCCACTAAGCACGAACCAGATTGGATGGCGTATCGCTGCAGAATGCTGTGGTAGTCATGCTGGTTAAGTGTGCCCAGAATTATAAACACAGACAGTGTCTCACAAAGACATGTCGGTTGGAACCAAAAATCTCAAATGTGGACTCATTAGACCAAAGGACAGATTTCCACCGGTCTAATGTCCATTGCTCGTGTTTCTTGGCCCAAGCAAGTCTATTATTCTTATTGGTGTCCTTTAGTAGTGGTTTCTTTGCAGCAATTTGACCATGAAGACCAGATTCATGCAGTCTCCTCTGAACAGTTGATGTTGAGATGTGTCTGTTACTTGAACTCTGTGAAGCAATTATTTGGGCTGCAATCCCGAGGTGCAGTTAACTCTAATGAACTTATCCTCTGCAGCAGAGGTAACTGTGGGTCTTCCTTCCTGTGGCAGTCCTCGTGAGAGCAGTTTCATTATGGCGCATGATGTTTTTTGCGACTGCACTTGAAGAAACTTTCAAAGTTCTTGAAATGATCCGGATAGACTGACCTTCATCTCTTAAAGTAGTGATGGACTGTCATTTCTCTTTGCTTATTTGAGCATAATATGGACTTGGTCTGTTACCAAATAGGGTCATCTTCTGTATACCACCCTACCTTGTCACAATACAATTCATTGGCTCAAACACATTAAGAAGGAAAGAAATTCCACAAATTAACTTTTAACAAGACACACATGTTAATTGAAATGCATTCCAGGTAATACCTCATGAAGCTGGTTGAGGGAATGTCAAGAGTGTGCAAAGCTGTCATCAAGGCAAAGGGTGGCTACTTTGAAGAATCTCAAATATAAAATATATATTTTGATTTGTTTATTACTTTTTTGGTTACTACATGATTCCATATGTGTTATTTCATAGTTCTGATGTCTTCACTATTATTCTACAATATAGAAAATAGTAAAAATAAATTAAAACCCTTGAATGAGTAGGTGTGTCCAAACTTTTGACTGGTAGTATAGGTAATCACTGGAACGTTTTATATGCGTTTTTTTATAATCATTGTCTAGCCTACCTTGTAACAGGTGTAATTGACTAGTCTGGCTAGGTTCACCAAGTGTCCAGTAGAGGGCGCCGCTATTCCAGGAATCCACTGAGGTGGATTTGACATTTGACATTTTGTTGCAGACTGTGAAGATGACCTATTGCTTAATAAAATATGTTGCGATGTAAACTGGCATTAACAGGTTAGAGCGAGAAAGTGTAGGCTATATAGAAATTATTAGGCTGAAATTGTATAAACATTCAACTAAATAATGAGGATTTCCATTATCTTAATCGAGGTGTAAATTACATCTCACATTCCAGTGTTCGAATTTGTAGCCTAAACAAGGCTGCATGGAATTTCTGTTAACGTGACTCTGTGCAACCAATGGCGATGTCCACTGTAGGTATAATGCTGGGAGCCACTTGTGGATTTGACAGCTCTAATGCAGTTCTACCTCAGACACCACCAAAACAGCCTAAATGTGGATGTCGGCTAAAGCGGACCCGATTGACTAGAGCCCTTAATCTGATCTTCCTTTCCTGTCAATTCTGTAACACATGCTATCTTCCTTTCCTGTCAATGCTGTAACACATGCTAGGCCTAGCCTATATATACAGTGCCTTGCGAAAGTTTTCGGCCCCCTTGAACTTTGCGACCTTTTGCCACATTTCAGGCTTCAAACATAAAGATATAAAACTGTATTTTTTTGTGAAGAATCAACAACAAGTGGGACACAATCATGAAGTGGAACGACATTTATTGGATATTTCAAACTTTTTTAACAAATCAAAAACTGAAAAATTGGGCGTGCAAAATTATTCAGCCCCTTTACTTTCAGTGCAGCAAACTCTCTCCAGAAGTTCAGTGAGGATCTCTGAATGATCCAATGTTGACCTAAATGACTAATGATGATAAATACAATCCACCTGTGTGTAATCAAGTCTCCGTATAAATGCACCTGCACTGTGATAGTCTCAGAGGTCCGTTAAAAGCGCAGAGAGCATCATGAAGAACAAGGAACACACAAGGCAGGTCCGAGATACTGTTGTGAAGAAGTTTAAAGCCGGATTTGGATACAAAAAGATTTCCCAAGCTTTAAACATCCCAAGGAGCACTGTGCAAGCGATAATATTGAAATGGAAGGAGTATCAGACCACTGCAAATCTACCAAGACCTGGCCGTCCCTCTAAACTTTCAGCTCATACAAGGAGAAGACTGATCAGAGATGCAGCCAAGAGGCCCATGATCACTCTGGATGAACTGCAGAGATCTACAGCTGAGGTGGGAGACTCTGTCCATAGGACAACAATCAGTCGTATATTGCACAAATCTGGCCTTTATGGAAGAGTGGCAAGAAGAAAGACATTTCTTAAAGATATCCATAAAAAGTGTTGTTTAAAGTTTGCCACAAGCCACCTGGGAGACACACCAAACATGTGGAAGAAGGTGCTCTGGTCAGATGAAACCAAAATTGAACTTTTTGGCAACAATGCAAAACGTTATGTTTGGCGTAAAAGCAACACAGCTGAACACACCATGCCCACTGTCAAACATGGTGGTGGCAGCATCATGGTTTGGGCCTGCTTTTCTTCAGCAGGGACAGGGAAGATGGTTAAAATTGATGGGAAGATGGATGGAGCCAAATACAGGACCATTCTGGAAGGAAACCTGATGGAGTCTGCAAAAGACCTGAGACTGGGACGGAGATTTGTCTTCCAACAAGACAATGATCCAAAACATAAAGCAAAATCTACAATGGAATGGTTCAAAAATAAACATATCCAGGTGTTAGAATGTCAAAGTCCAGACCTGAATCCAATCGAGAATCTGTGGAAAGAACTGAAAACTGCTGTTCACAAATGCTCTCCATCCAACCTCACTGAGCTCGAGCTGTTTTGCAAGGAGGAATGGGAAAAAATGTCAGTCTCTCGATGTGCAAAACTGATAGAGACATACCCCAAGCGACTTACAGCTGTAATCGCAGCAAAAGGTGGCGCTACAAAGTATTAACTTAAGGGGGCTGAATAATTTTGCACGCCCAATTTTTCAGTTTTTGATTTGTTAAAAAATTTGAAATATCCAATAAATGTCGTTCCACTTCATGATTGTGTCCCACTTGTTGTTGATTCTTCACAAAAAAATACAGTTTTATATCTTTATGTTTGAAGCCTGAAATGTGGCAAAAGGTCGCAAAGTTCAAGGGGGCCGAATACTTTCGCAAGGCACTGTACATTCAGGTCAACAATAGAGATATTTTCATTGTCATGGGCTAGCTTATATCAACACCATTTTCAACCTGGTCTCAGAGCATTTCCTAGACTCCGAGACACTCCATTTAGTATGATATGTTTCCTATGGTTGCATAATATGGTTACATAAGGCATTAATGAAAGTAGGGTGGTTGGTCAGGCGTGTAACGCAACAGTCTAGCAACCCAAAGGTTGCAAGTTCAAATCTCATCACGGACAACTTTAGCTACTTTTCAACCACTTACTACTTTTTAGCTACTTTGCAACTACTTAGCATGTTAGCTAACCATGCTCTAACCCTAATCTTAACACGTTTAGCTAACCCTTACCCTAACCTTAACTATTTAACCCAACTCCTAAACTTAACCCTATCCTTACGGAACTTTAGTGTAGCATACACTTCAAATATTTATTAGGCCTACTCTAATTGTGGTTTTGTTGTGAATCGAAGAGAAGGCAACATGTAGTAAATGAATCATATGAAAGGAGCTTCTTGGAGTTAGTCAGACCTAAACACAGACTATTAGGAGAGGCCTAATAGAGAGCAATAGTAATGGCGTCTTTTTGTAGGCACTATCTCCACCATGGTTCGTTGGACAAAGTCTATGTGAAAAGGAATCATGGTTTTCTAGGGTTTTTGGATAAACATAGGAAACAAGGTCTGTGGTAAATTGAATTGCTAGGCATTTATCTAAAACAAAACATGAAAGGCTTCATATTTCATAAAGGTCATGTTAACTGACTGATATTATCTCATAGAACATTTATTTTATGATTTTGGGGCGTTTATCCCACAACCATATTCTTTGCCCATTAATTTTCCCCATAGGAATGACTGAACGAAACAGAGGTAATTAATTTGCGGTTTTTAGGACTACAAACTGGCAAGCTCTATACAGAAATATTAGTCACTACAATGATTATAGGCAAAATTATACTGAACAAAAATATAAACGCAAACATGTAAAGTGTCGGTCCCATGTTTCATGGGATGAAATAAAAGATCCCTGTAATTTTCCATACACACGAAAAGCTTATTTCTCTCAAATTTTTGGCACAAATTTGTTTACATCCCTGTTAGTGAGCACTTTGTCCTTTGCCAAGATAATCCATCCACCTGACAGGTGTGGCATATCAAGAAGCTGATTAAACAGCATGATCATTACACAGGTGCTCCTTGTGCTGGGGACAATAAAAGGTCACTCTAAAATGTGCAGTTTTGTCACACAACACAATGCCACAGATGTCTCAAGTTTTGAGGGAGCGTGCAATTGGCATGCTGACTGCAGGAATGTCCACCAGATCTGTTGCCAGATAATTGAATGTTAATTTCTCTACCATAAGCAGCCTCTAACATAGTTTTAGAGAATTTGGCCCCACAACCACAGACCACGAGTAACCACACCAGCCCTCCACATCCGGCTTCTTCACCTGTGGGATCATCTGAGACCAGCCACCCGGACATCTGATGAAACTGAGGAGTATTTCTGTCTCTAATAAAGCCCTTATGTGGGGAAAAACTATTCTGATTGGCTGGGCCTGACTCCCCAGTGGGTGGGCCTATGCCCTCCCAGGTCCACCCATGGCTTTGCCCCTGCCCAGTTATGTCAAATCCATAGATTAGGGCCTAATGAATTTATTTCAATTGAATGATTTCCTTATATGAACTGTTGAAATTGTTCCATGTTCCATTTATATTTTTGTTCAATGTACTTAATTGTACAATATTTTATAATCGTCTACCTCGTCACATTAAGCTATTTCACTCGAGGACCATCAGTGGAGTAGATCAAAGATAAAAAAGGATCTAGCCCTGAATGAGATTCGAATCCAGCCGACCTCTAACACCGTGGGGTAGACCACTTTAGTGGATCACTGCAACCTCTCCAGGCTAGCTGTAGGCTAGTTGGTAAATTACTGCTCCGTTTTGTTCCATTTGCTTCCGTTTAAGAATCATTTTTCAACAAAATCGGTGGAATGAATGCACCCCTGATCAAGCATAAACACAGTTCATTTTCATAGCAGCCACGTTGTATTCCTTCTGGCATCTATGTGCTGTCCTCCTCTCACCTCTTCCCTTCACTTGTGGACTTCAATGCACAACACATCAGCTGTATGTGACCAGGCAAAAAACTTTCCAAGCCAAACCGTGACACACAGCCTACATCATTGTCACCATATTAGTTTAAGTAACATCATAGTAAGCATAACTAATGCCTTAGTAAACCCGCTACAATCATGCAGTAACGTTACATTGTACAGTCAGTAAGCAATTACACCGGCGGGCCCTGGTGGCAATACATTTGTGAAAACCAAAAGCTTACCTTGCCTTGGAAGAGTTCCAGTGTTATAGCCAGCTAGCTGTTTGAGCAGGGTGTTTCAGTAGGTTAAACTATCTAGCTGCATTTGCTCGCTAAGTAAGTGAAACTTAAACATTTTATTTTTAATGAAATCACTTTCTCTATTTCTCTCTGGCTTCTCCTTCATTTTAGAAGAAATGCATTTGTTAAAATCTGTTCAAATATTGTCTTTCTCTCTCTTTGAGTCAAGTACGCACCACATGTTATGCATTGCAATGCTAGCTGTAGCTTATGCTTTCAGTACTAGATTAATTATGTGATCCTTCGATTGGGTGGACAACATGTCAGTTCATGCTGCAAGAACTCTGATAGGTTGGAGGACATCCTCCGGAAGTTGTCATAATTCATGTGTAAGTCTATGGAAGGGAGGGAGAACCATGAACCCCCTAGGTTTTGTATTGAAGTCAATATACCCAGAGGAGGACGGAAGCTAGCTGTCCTCCGGTTACACCATGGTGCTACCCTACAGAGTGCTGTTGAGGATACTGTAGACCTTCTTGGAAAAATAGTGTGTTTTAATAAATTATTTGGTGACGTGATTATATCTAGTATAGTTTTATCTAAAAATGATAACTTTTTAAATGGTCCTCCACTGAGGAGCCTCCACTGCTACATATGTATCTAATATAGCCTATACCAGGGGCGCAACTTTGGTTTTAGAAGTGGAGGGGGACATAATTATAAATAGTTTCTTATCCACTAGGATAAACACTCCAAACACCTTAGCCGCCCGCACGGAGGCGTCCGCATGGTCCTAAAGCACACCGTTGCCTCGTTTTGTATCACATTCCAATTACAAAACTGGGGGGGACAAAAATGCAATTTCAGAATGTGGGGGAGACATGTCTCCCGTCCCCAGTGAAAGTTGCGCCACTGGCCTATACTAAATTAGTGATGATTATGTATGTAGCAGTGCCAGTAGCCTATGTGGCGGTCTGCATTTTTACATTGAATACATAGTTTTCACAAATAGCCTACCGCAAACATTGTCGAATTGAAGTATACCATACAGAGTTACATATGCATTAATAGGTTATATAGCATAAGGAGAACACTATCTGATGTGAATGAATGTAGGCTATAGCTATATTATAGAGTTCCTATAGTACATAAAATGCTAACCAGAGAGTTAGATGACTTTTTCAAATATAAATAAATCACAATCTGATACTGATACAGTCAAGTGTCTTCCTACGTTAATTTAAGACTGTAGCGTGGGCTCAAATCTGGACTCATGATAAACTTATTTAAAATAACTGCAATACTGCCATCTGTAGGATGATAACGAGAGTGCAAACTACAATCCTACTGTACACTTTATGTTCTTCTTCCTCCAATCAAATAACACATGTGACAAAGTAGATGATTATAAAAAATACATATAAAATATTGTAATATGTGTACACGTCCATGTAATATAGTCCATGTAATATAGTCCACGTAATATAGTCCATGTAATATAGTCCACGTAATATAGTCCATGTAATATAGTCCATGTAATATAGTCCATGTAATATAGTCCATGTAATATAGTCCACGTAATATAGTCCATGTAATATAGTCCACGTAATATAGTCCACGTAATATAGTCTATGTAATATAGTCCACGTAATATAGTCTATGTAATATAGTCCACGTAATATAGTCTATGTAATATAGTCCACGTAATATAGTCTATGTAATATAGTCCACGTAATATAGTCCATGTAATATAGTCCATGTAATATAGTCTATGTAATATAGTCCACGTAATATAGTCTATGTAATATAGTCCATGTAATATAGTCCATGTAATATAGTCCATGTAATATAGTCCACGTAATATAGTCCATGTAATATAGTCCATGTAATATAGTCCATGTAATATAGTCCACGTAATATAGTCTATGTAATATAGTCCACGTAATATAGTCTATGTAATATAGTCCATGTAATATAGTCCATGTAATATAGTCTATGTAATATAGTCCACGTAATATAGTCTATGTAATATAGTCCATGTAATATAGTCCATGTAATATAGTCCATGTAATATAGTCCACGTAATATAGTCCATGTAATATAGTCCATGTAATATAGTCCACGTAATATAGTCCATGTAATATAGTCTATGTAATATAGTCCACGTAATATAGTCTATGTAATATAGTCCATGTAATATAGTCCACGTAATATAGTCTATGTAATATAGTCCACATAATATAGTCCATGTAATATAGTCTATGAAATATAGTCCACGTAATATAGTCTATGTAATATAGTCCATGTAATATAGTCCACGTAATATAGTCTACGTAATATAGTCTATGTAATATAGTCCATGTAATATAGTCCATGTAATATAGTCTATGTAATATAGTCCACGTAATATAGTCTATGTAATATAGTCCATGTAATATAGTCCATGTAATATAGTCTATGTAATATAGTCCACGTAATATAGTCTATGTAATATAGTCCATGTAATATAGTCCACGTAATATAGTCCATGTAATATAGTCCATGTAATATAGTCCATGTAATATAGTCCATGTAATATAGTCTATGTAATATAGTCCACGTAATATAGTCCACGTAATATAGTCTATGTAATATAGTCCATGTAATATAGTCCATGTAATATAGTCCACGTAATATAGTCCACGTAATATAGTCCATGTAATATAGTCCATGTAATATAGTCTATGTAATATAGTCCATGTAATATAGTCCACGTAATATAGTCCACGTAATTTGTCTATGTAATATAGTCCATGTAATATAGTCCACGTAATATAGTCCATGTAATATAGTCCACGTAATATAGTCTATGTAATATAGTCCACGTAATATAGTCTATGTAATATAGTCCATGTAATATAGTCTATGTAATATAGTCCATGTAATATAGTCCACGTAATATAGTCCACGTAATTTGTCTATGTAATATAGTCCACGTAATATAGTCCATGTAATATAGTCCACGTAATATAGTCTATGTAATATAGTCCACGTAATATAGTCTATGTAATATAGTCCACGTAATATAGTCTATGTAATATAGTCCATGCAATATAGTCTATGTAATATAGTCCATGTAATATAGTCCACGTAATATAGTCCACGGAATTTGTCTATGTAATATAGTCCATGTAATATAGTCCACGTAATATAGTCTATGTAATATAGTCCACGTAATATAGTCTATGTAATATAGTCCACGTAATATAGTCCACGTAATATAGTCTATGTAATATAGTCCATGTAATATAGTCCATGTAATATAGTCTATGTAATATAGTCTATGTAATATAGTCCACGTAATATAGTCTATGTAATAGAGTCCATGTAATATAGTCCACGTAATATAGTCTATGTAATATAGTCCACGTAATATAGTCTATGTAATATAGTCCATGTAATATAGTCTATGTAATATAGTCCACGTAATATAGTCTATGTAATATAGTCTATGTAATATAGTCCACGTAATATAGTCTATGTAATATAGTCCACGTAATATAGTCTATGTAATATAGTCCACGTAATATAGTCTATGTAATATAGTCCACGTAATATAGTCTATGTAATATAGTCCACGTAATATAGTCTATGTAATATAGTCTATGTAATATAGTCCACGTAATATAGTCTATGTAATAGAGTCTATGTAATATAGTCCACGTAATATAGTCTATGTAATATAGTCCATGTAATATAGTCTATGTAATATAGTCCACGTAATATAGTCCACGTACTATAGTCCATGTAATATAGTCCATGTAATATAGTCCATGTAATATAGTCCACGTAATATAGTCTATGTAATAGAGTCTATGTAATATAGTCCACGTAATATAGTCTATGTAATATAGTCCATGTAATATAGTCCATGTAATATAGTCCACGTAATATAGTCTATGTAATATAGTCCACGTAATATAGTCTATGTAATATAGTCCATGTAATATAGCTTATGTAATATGATTATTAGGCCATAGCAGTATGTTTGTCTGCAAGGCTGAAGAAAGAGGTATCTCCTTATTAAATGAATTCACAATCTTCCTTTTCAGAGTGAGAGTTGAACCCTTGCCACAAATCTACACAGAGAGCAATTTGACCAGTCAGTCAAACACTCGTGATGTAGTTTCTTTGATTATCCGTAAGCGCTGTTGTACTTCTGTTAAGTGCGCTTCCATGAACAAGTGTTGGAACACGTCCAACTACATCAACAATTTTAATTGGCTGATAGGGAATGTCCTACAGGAAACTATCACAGCCACCTGGTGAGGTTAGCATAGTGCAAAATGTGCAAAGTTACTGTATGTAATGGGAACAGCTAATATGTAGCCTTTGATCACTTGCCACTATGTCAGAGATTTTAATTGGCTGATGCTTCAACTTAACCTTGAACTTCAACTTTTTCTAATGTTCACAAGTATGGCCTGTAGAGTTTATGCAGTTTAGCCTGAAAAATAAATAACATATTTTGCCTAAAGATATGTGGTCGTCATTTTATTCAAACACTGTTTGTGTTTTGTGTTTGGAACAGAAATACTTCACACATACAGTAGCCCTGTATGTATTCTGAGTTACTTTATTACAATGGTATACCATAGATATGCCTCAATACCCTGAGAAACAAGAGTTCTTCTTGAGCAAAATACCTAACTAGAACAATATTTACATAGTAATATCAAACGATTAACCTTGGAGTAGGTAAGTATGCCTCTTATCCATTTACTGGTGATGCGTGAAATGTATTTTCTATATTAACTTGATCTTGTGATTTTCTTGCGCAATACTGACCTTTGTCCCACCAGATGATGAACAATGGGTTAACTCTTTCATTAACCCAACAACTGGTCACAGGATGTGTTTTGTTTTGTGGTTAACCGTTAAGGCTGGGGTTATGTTGCAATGGATACAGTATAAAGAAATACATCATACCATTCAGATAATCTCATATACATTTGCTTTGTAAAAGTAGGAAAAAAAATACACTTTATTTTGTAAATATTCAGATTAAAAGGTTCAAATCAATGCTTCATCAGGAATAGTCCACAAACTGTGTTCTCAGCTTCAGAGTAAACTTCTGTAAGAAACAAGACAAAGAGAAATAACTCAAATAAAGAAGAAGAAAAGGAAAATCATTCTCACCACAATGACAGAGCGGTGACTGAAAACTCACTTTAAAGTCGTGGATGTAGGTGAAGAAGAACAAGATGAAGCTGAAGGCCACGATCCACTCACTCACAGCACTCACCAGATGGAACACATTGTCCTGTAATGACAGGGAGAGTCGGATAGAGACTGATATTGTCACGTATAGATTCTCTGGCCTATGAAGACTATATAGATCCAGAATATCGTCCATCTTTGTTGTTTATGTGAGTGGTGTTCTTGGTAAAGATGTGCTCATACTGTACCTCGTCTTCTGTTTTTCTATGCAGTGTGGTTTGTGTCACAAAGATAGCACAGACAACAGCTGAATGGTAAATGAAGGAGATATTTTCTTTGATAAAACAATGATCATTCATGATTAAAATCGATCAGGGTTACTATTGTTTTCAAGGATACTGGGGAAAACTGCCAGGAAGGCTATGGTTGCCATTCCTGTGCGCACACGACACAAGGCCAAGGAACATCCATAGGGGAAGGCCTTATAGGATATGATGGACTGGAGGATGGTGTACAACACACCAGAAACGAAGAAGAGTATTGCACCTGCATCATGAACTGCCGTAATCGTTGTCTCCTGGGGAAAAAGAACACGCCAGAGAGATCATGTATTGAATATCACACTGTCACTTAATGGTACAAAACCCCTCCATCTTCTCACTAAAGTGGTGACAACCCACTGGGCAAAAACTGGTTGAATCAATGTTGTTTACATATAATTTTAACAAAGAAATTCAATGTGATGATATTGAATAAACATGGAAAACTGATTGGATTTCACCCAACTTTTATCTTAAATCTAATTACATCCTACTGGGCACACACTGGTTGAATCAAAGTTGAATAGGCTAATTGAATTGACGTCTGTGCCGTGACATTTTTTTGTTGAATTGACGTTAATTGACAACTCAGCCAAATGTGAATCAAAATTAGTTGTTGAACTGACGTTTGTGCCTTCGTGGCAACCTACCTGGAAGGTAGCGACAAAACACATCCCCAAACAAGAAAGCATTCCAATCCAGAAAGCAGCCTGGTTCAGTGCTGGGGGCACACCACCCGCCTTCTCATTGAGCTTCTCCACAAACTTGTATCTGGCATACATGGTGGCCATACCTGTAGAGGATTTGGCATGGCATATGGAGTGAATGTTTTTATTAGCACTTTTCACATTTAGACAGTATATGCTCACAGTAGACTATTGTAGGCCTATGTGAAATCTGCTGCAATATTTATTTATTTGCACCTTAAAACAGAGGTAACAAAGAAAGACAAATATAGTGAAGTGAAATGTAATACTCAGTCAAATGCAATATCATATCATTTATCGCAGCCCTGTCTAACCATGCATTTTAGCTTTCATTTTCTAAAAAATGGGAAGTGTGAATAAAGCTCTTGGCACTGTCTCTGACCTGGAAAAACCCATAGAGTTTCTTACAGGAATAGTTCATCCAAATTACAAAATAACAAAATAACCCTGTAAGCAGTCTATGGACAAGCTATGACAGCAAATTATGCTTTGGTTTAGTTTCCCTAGCACGGTTTCCACATGCTAACATTTTAGCATTTGTGGCACAAATCCCATTTAAATCATGGGACCAATATCAACATTTTTTTTGTCCAAATCATCCAAAAGTATCTCAAATTAAGTGTGAAGCTCAACAAAGTCAAATAGATGATTTGAACATGATGCACGAAAAAATGCTAACATCATCCCATGACATTAGCATGTAGAAACATTGCCAGGGAAACTAAACCAAAGCATGGATTGCTGTCATATATGGTTCATTGACTGCTTAAAGGGTAAGGAAACCAAATATATAATTTGGGTGAACTATCCCTTTACACTAAGACAAAACGCTCTTTCATTGTTTTAGTGTCTTTCTGTGCTCACCTGCAAATGCAGTGATGACGGTCATCAAGCCAAAGACACAGCTCTCTGGGGGTTCAGCCCCAGTGTCACTAAAGAAAGAATAGTTCAGGGTTAATGTGTGTATTAATGCCATGTCTGGAAGTAATTTTAAATCATCTGGATTTAATTTAAACAATACATTATATTAAAAATTATTATACACATTAAAGTATAACAGAACAGAAAGTGATACAATTTGTTATTTAATGAAATCAAAAAATGTAATCAAAGCAAAATCATACCACTGGCATAATCTATTAACCAAATAGATAATTGCATTTCAAATGTAAAATCATACCATTTGATGACAAACAAATAATCTACGGGACATATTACTGAATAGAGGGCTTTAATTGTTTGAATAGAGCGCTAATTAGTTAAACCCTTATTGCTTATCTATGCCTATTAATGTTGAGTTTGCATATGTGTTAAATGTCTATCTGCTCAATAAATAAGCTGTTTAAATGTCAAGTGAGGTCACACACCGGACATTAAGTAGTTCACAGGCCTCTACGCTGTAGACTACACAGCTGGGAACCAGCCAAGTACAGCGTTCAACTGTGGTGGGGAAAACGAAACTGATTTATTTTTGTTGCAAGAATGCGATATGATTTACGTTAATATCGCCGGTTTTGATGATTAGAAGTAAAGAAACATTATTACCATTACCCACACTGATTTAAATAATAAGAAGTAAATGTTATTATAACGGTTTAATGAAGAACGGCAAGTTCGTGGAAAATAAAAATGCTCAGGCTGCTGATAAATAATTATAATCTTACCTTATATACGGGAAGATAACATCCACATCATGCTCGAACAATGCAATTAGGTAGGAAACAATAAACGTGCTAGATGACATGATTACCAAAGAAATTGGTAAAAAGCATATTCCCTCCATGAACCAAAGCATTTTGTCAGCAATAAGGAAAAGTTACCACGCAGACAGACCGAACTAAGTGCAATAAAATAAAGAATAAATACGTTGCAGAATACTGACAGGTAAAATCCCTCTGTCAATATTCCTCAGAGTTGAGATTTGAAGTAGGATTATAATTTGGCTAATCGGCCACCTAAAAAGTGACATCCCTCACTGAAAACTATACCGTAAATTTATATTTTGCAGTCACGTGGTACAGACAGTATTGAATTTCATTCATGTTGAGTGTGGGCTGACTTCGGTACCTCGTCCCATCATTTCCGCATGTAACAGGAACTAAGACGCAAAGCTTTACATAAAATGGCTATACATCCTCTTCTGAACCTAAATGTATTTCTTAATTTCTAATTTCATTGTTTATTATTCATTCTAATCTGTGTTGTAGGCCTGCAGAGGGATGCAACCATTCTACACTGAGTATACAAAACATTAAGGACACCTGCTGTTTCCATGAACATTGACTGACCAGGTGAATCCAGGTGAAAGCTATGATCCCCTATTGATGTCACTTGTTAAATCCACTTCAATAAGTGTATATGATGGGGAGGACACGGGTTAAAGATGGATGTTTTAGCATTTAGACGATTAAGGCATCAATTGTGTTTGGGTGCCATTCAGAGGGTGAATGGGCAAGACAAAATATTGTGTCTTTGAACTGGATATGGTAGTAGGTGCCAGGCGCACCAGTTTGAGTCAAGAACTGCAACGCTGCTGGGTGTTTCACACTCAACAGTTTTCCGTGTGTGTCAAGAATGGGCCACCACCCAAAGGACATCCAGCCGACTTGACACAACTGTGGGAAGCAATGGAGTCAAAATGGGCCAACATCCCTGTGGAACGTTTTCATCACCT
Organism: Oncorhynchus mykiss; assembly: GCF_013265735.2. Lineage (NCBI taxonomy): Eukaryota > Metazoa > Chordata > Actinopteri > Salmoniformes > Salmonidae > Oncorhynchus > Oncorhynchus mykiss. Next base: position 58,062,542 of record NC_048579.1, on the reverse strand, counting down.
TGTCAAATCAAATCAAATTGTATTGGTCACATATACATATTTAGCAGATGTTATTATGGGTGTAGCAAAATGCTTGTGTTCCTTGCTCCAACAGTGCAGTAATATCTAACTATACACAACAATACAGACAAATCTACAAGTAAATGAATGGAATTACGACATTTTGAAATATTAGGACGAGCAATGTCGGAGTCCGGAGTGTAGACATTATGGACAGTATGTGGAGAGAACATGTAGTATATCTGAAGAATATGTGGATAGAATAGTATCTGTACAGCACTAGTTGAATAGGATGGCCTTGACTAGAATACAGTATATACAGTACATATGAAATGGGTAGAACAGTATGTAAACGTTATTAAAGTGATTAGTGTTCCATTATTAAAGTGAACAGTATTCCATTATTAAAGTGATTAGTGTTCCATTATTAAAGTGAACAGTGTTCCATTATTAAAGTGAACAGTGTTCCATTATTAAAGTGAACAGTGTTCCATTATTAAAGTGAACAGTATTCCATTATTAAAGTGAACAGCATTCCATTATTAAAGTGACCAGTGTTCCATGTCTATGTACATAGGGCCGCAACCTCTAAGGTGCAGAGTTGAGTAATTGGGTGGTAGCCAGCTAGTTACAGTGACTAAGTTCAGGCCAGGGTACTGGGTGGAGGCCAGCTTGTGATGGTTATTTAACAGTCTGATGGCCTTGAGATAGAAGCTGTGTTTCATTCTCTCAGTCCCAGCTTTGATGCACCTGTACTGAACTCGCTGGATGATAGCGGGGTGAACAGACCATGTCTTGGGTGGCTGAGGTCCTTAATGATCTTCTTGGCCTTTGTGTTGTTGACATAGAATCAGCAGCATACCCTCCTGCATCCCACAGCTGGCTTGCCTCTGAAGCGAAGAAGGGTTGGTCCTGAATGGGAGACCAGATGCTGCTTGAAGTGGTGTTGGAGGGCCAGTAGGATGCACTCTTTCCTTTGTCTAAACAATATTCCAATGCCAGGTGTCCTGGCTCTCTGTGGTCGCTAAATTCTCATCTCTAGCCCTCATACCATCATGGCCACCTAATCAATTTTAATTGGCTCATCCATCCCCCCTCCTCTCCCCTGTATAGGACACACCGCGCTAAATGTAGAGCACAACTCCTCCTAGTCGATAGAGGGCGGTACTGAGTTGTTTTCTTAAAGCAGCACCCGGAACATTTGAGACAAGGCGCACATCACCATAAAGGAAGTGCAATGGTTGGTCATATGTTTTGACAGTTTTTGTTAGTTGTCATGTGACAAAGAAGACGTCGTTCGTTTTGTAGTGTTTATTTTATATTAACATCCGATATGCTCCCGCGTCTTCGGTGAATGACTGAAGAGATATGGATTGCAAAGGAGAACCATGGTGATAATCAATTCAGTACTGAAACTCTTGCAGAGACAGACCTACACCTGTCTGTCCCATCGCTATGGACTGTACCTCTGCTTTGGAGGGATAGTCCTCATGATCATCTCTGCCTTCCAGTTTGGAGAAGTAAGTAGCCTAGTTAGCTAACAAGCTAACCCTTGTCAAACGCAATGATGCAGCAGTTAACTTATCCCTCTCTCTCTCTTTCTCTCTGTGTGTGTAGGTGGTGGTAGAGTGGAGTAGGGATCAGTACCATGTACTGTTTGACTCGTATAGAGACAATGTAGCTGGGAAATCATTCCAGACTCGGTGAGAAACCCTCCCTGCCCAAGTGCTATCCACTACAGGGATAACCAGTGTTTCACTGTCTCAATTCACTATTCCAAATGGTGCTTTCGTCTGTCTACTGATTTGAAATGGATGTGTATCTTCTCTATGGTGTTGTGCCGCTGTAGGTTGTGCCAGCCCATGCCCATAGATGTGGTGTACACCTGGGTGAATGGCACGGACACCGACCTGATGAAGCAGCTACGTGGTGTGAGAGAGCAGCTGGAGGAAGAGCAGAGAACATTGCGGTACTTCACATGGTCACAGAGACTTCAGTTACACGTCCCACACATTAGGCTACACAAATAGTATTACGTGAATGCACGCTGAACATATTTGTTTTGGACGGCGAGAGGGTTACTGTGGTCCACTGAGTGTTCTGAGAGGCGGTCATTAGCACGTTGAGGAAGCGGGTACTTCTTCACATTACATGATTACTGTGATTGAATCATTCCCATTCATCCTGTTGTGAAGACTAGGGGACACCAAATAAGTAGTTAACTAATATTTCCAGTGGGAGATTGTGTTAGCTCAAAGGTCGATTGTCAATCACAATACTAGAACATTCCCCAACAACACATTCCATGCGGTAACTGATCAGTGCGTTGACTTTCTGGACTGTTTCTCACCATAGGGAACAGCTGGGGAAGAATGCAAGTGATCCGACTGAATTGCCAAAGGACAGGTGAGTGACAAGATAGAAACACCTGTACTTTACTGTAGATTTACTGTGGTTTTCATACTGATTCTTTACATATCTAGCTCAATATGGATGCTTCCAAACTCTAAGGGCAGGGAGTTGATGATGCACCATCTTATTGAGACACAAACTGCGGTCGTCTTAGATCAAGGGTTTTGACATTTCCTGTTTCTCGCTCAACTAAGTGTTTGGGAGAGAGGGTCTCAGTGTAGTCGACCAATCTGCAACAACAGTTGGCTTCTGACCACAGACATTAAGGCGTGAGATGCAACCACAGCACAAAGGAAGCCTTGTGCAAGGGGTGCAAATTGCAGCAAGACAGAGCGGGGTTTTTCACAAGCCATAGTGGTTTGGTAGAAGTAGAGACAGTGTCAACAACGCCAATCCAACATCTTGGTGTTTGGTGACCTTTTTGTGACTGTTTTATCTCCCTCTTTCTCCTTATACGTCTGTGTTTCTGTTTGCAGCGTGAAGCTAGAATGTCTGCTGTCCCATTGTATCATAGCGCCTATGCTAGCCCTGGACCCGGCTCTGCCAGCCAACGTCACTCTGAAGGAGCTGCCGTCGCTCTCGCCCTCCTTCTCCACCGCCAAGCTGCTGCTGCAGGTGGCCAAGCCCCTCCACCCCTCCACCACGGTGTCTGTGGTCGTCTTTCACTCCCAGGCTGATGGTAAAGAGTCATTGATACTAACACTCCTAACTGGCACTCGACACGCATGCTATTTCAGTTCACAGTTCTGCTACCCACTCAGTACGAGAACACCAATCATGTCACCACAGCAAAATCTCTGTCTCGTCTCCCCCCTCACTCCCACAGCGGACAAGGCCTACACAGACGCTCCCCGTGAGGCTCTGAAGCGCTCGGTCTCTAGATGTTACCTGGTGAGTTACCTGACTCTGTATGCTATTAGAAGTTCTGTTGCACCAGGCGCAATCAACACTTCCGAGACCTTTCTGATTCCAGCACAATTATATGATTGAGCATTTACCCCTATTGGATACACTGGTCCTTAAGGATGAATAAGCAAATGGACACACGGTCATGTGGTAACGATAAGCTACTGTGTTGTTGTTCCTCCTGTAGACCACAGATAAGGAAGCACCGGGTCTGGTCCGCATGCAGAGCCTGGCCTACCTCAGTGGCTTCCCAGCATCCTTCAAGGAGACCGAGCAGCTCAGAGTCAAACTGCCATCTGTTGTCACTGGCAAAATCAAACAGGTAAGACTAACCTAGATGGAAAAAGGAAAACAAATGGCATAATCTAGCAGGAAAACACAGTGCTAAGTCAAATACTGTATTATTTTAGACAGGGTGCTGTATCTGTTATTTCACTAGAGGCCAGTGTTTGACATGATACAGTTTTACAGTGTTTTCTTAACCAGGCACAGATATGCCACAATGTATTTTATTTACATTTAATGAGAAATGCAGATTTTTAGGAAAAAATATACAATTCCAGGACAAATGAATATAATATGTAACTACATTCATATAGCCACTAGATGTCACCCTTGCTGTACCTCAGAATCATGACGTGAAAGATGGGCTAGTCATTGCCGTGCTCCAACCGTTGGTATATCAGACAGGATCAAGACAGAATCTATTGTGTTCAAACTGAACACGGATACGGTCTGTCTGCCATAACCACAGACCTTAAACAATATAATTATACCGGATTAAATAAGTAATAACGCTTCAGCAGACGAGGTCTCCATCTATTTTAAGTTATTATGGTAGTAAAGAGCCCAAGTTTAGTTTGGCCACGGGTTGTCTATCTAATCATTTTCTCTAATCAGAACTGAAATGTTTCGGGAGGGCGAATGCCAGTAACAAGCCAGATTACTCTTGAGATAATCAAAGAAAATAATCCAGTCATAGTTTACTGTAAAATAAATAACTGTACTGTAGTTCTGTCTCACCGCAGGCATTGAGACAGGCTATTACAAAGCTACACGGAGTGTACAAAACATTAGGAACACCTTCCAAATATTGTGTTGCCCTCAGAACAGCCTATTAGTCAGGGCATGGACTCCACATGGACTCAAGTTGGATGGATGTCCTTTGGGTGGTGGACTATTGTTGATACAAACAGGAAACTGTTGAGCGTGAAACACGCAGCAGCGTTGCATTACTTGACACACTCAAACCGGTGTGCCCGTCACCTGCTACCATACCCTGTTCATAGGCACTTAAATATTTTGTCTTGCCTATTTAATATCTCAATTGTCTCGAGGCTTAAAAATCCTCCTTTAAACTGTCTTCTCCCGTTCATCTACACTACAATAGAAAGTGTCTGTGATCTGCAGACTCCTGACTACAGTGAGCCCTCCTTATCATCCTACTGCCTCTCCTTCTCTTTTCTCTGGCTCGCTCGCTCTCGCTCGCTCGCTCGCTCTCTCTCTCTCGCTCTCTCTCTCGCCCGAGGGGTGCAGAGAATGCGGAGAGGGGGAGAGAGAATGCAGAGAGACGGGGGAGAGGGAGAAAGAATGCAGAGACACGCTGGGAGGGGAGAGAGAATGTAGAGAGAGATGGCGAGGGGGGAGACATGGGGGAAGGGGGAGAGAATGCAGAGGCGGTGAGGGGGGAGAGAAGCGGCGAGGGGGTGGAGAGACACAGGGAAAGAGGGAGAGAATACAGAGATAGGGGGTGGAGAGCCGGCGAGGGGGTGGAAGAGACACGGTGGGAGGGGGAGAGAATGCAGAGTGAGGGGGTGGAGAGCAGAGAGACGGCGAGGGGGTGGAGAGCAGAGAGACGGCGATGGGGGTGGAGAGCAGAGAGACGGCGATGGGGGTGGAGAGCAGAGAGACGGCGAGGGGGTGGAGAGCAGAGAGACGGCGAGGGGGTGGAGAGCAGAGAGACGGCGAGGGGGTGGAGAGCAGAGAGACGGCGAGGGGGTGGATAGCAGAGAGACGGCGATTGGGGGGGAGAGCAGAGAGACGGCGAGGGGGTGGAGAGCAGAGAGACGGCCAGAGGGGGTGGAGAGCAGAGAGACGGCCAGAGGGGGTGGAGAGCAGAGACACGGCCAGAGGGGGTGGAGAGCATAGAGACGGCCGGGGGGGCAGCAGAGAGACGGGGAGGGGCAGAGAGACGGCCAGAGGGGGTGGAGAGCAGAGAGACGACCAGAGGGGGTGGAGAGCAGAGAGACGGCCAGAGGGGGTGGAGAGCAGAGAGACGGCCAGAGGGGGTGGAGAGCAGAGAGACGGCCAGAGGGGGTGGAGAGCAGAGAGACGGCCAGAGGGGGTGGAGAGCAGCGACACGGCCAGAGGGGGTGGAGAGCATAGAGACGGCCGGGGGGGCAGCAGAGAGACAGGGAGGGGGGGCAGAGAGACGGCCAGAGGGGGTGGAGAGCAGAGAGACGACCAGAGGGTGTGGAGAGCAGAGAGACGGCCAGAGGGGGTGGAGAGCAGAGAGACGGCCAGAGGGGGTGGAGAGCAGAGAGACGGCCAGAGGGGGTGGAGAGCAGAGAGACGGGGGGGGGGGGGGGGGGGGCAGAGAGACGGAGGGGGGGGGCAGAGAGACGGCCAGAGGGGGGGTGGAGAGCAGAGAGAAGTCATGAGGGGGGGTGGAGAGCAGAGAGAAGTCATGAGGGGGGGTGGAGAGCAGAGAGAAGTCATGAGGGGGGGTGGAGAGCAGAGAGAAGTCATGAGGGGGGGTGGAGAGCAGAGAGAAGTCATGAGGGGGGGTGGAGAGCAGAGAGAAGTCCAGAGGGGGGGTGGAGAGCAGAGAGAAGTCCAGAGGGGGGGTGGAGAGCAGAGAGAAGTCCAGAGGGGGGGTGGAGAGCAGAGAGAAGTCCAGAGGGGGGGTGGAGAGCAGAGAGAAGTCCAGAGGGGGGGTGGAGAGCAGAGAGAAGTCCAGAGGGGGGGTGGAGAGCAGAGAGAAGTCCAGAGGGGGGGTGGAGAGCAGAGAGAAGTCCAGAGGGGGGGTGGAGAGCAGAGAGAAGTCCAGAGGGGGGGTGGAGAGCAGAGAGAAGTCCAGAGGGGGGGTGGAGAGCAGAGAGAAGGCCAGGGGGGGTGGAGAGCAGAGAGAAGGCCAGAGGGGAGGTGGAGAGCAGAGAGACGGCCAGAGGGGGTGGAGAGCAGAGAGACGGCCAGAGAGGGGGGGGGGAGCAGAGAGACGGCCAGAGGTGGGGGTGGAGAGCAGAGAGACGGGTGGGGGGGGGGGGGGCGGCCAGAGAGGGTGGGGGGGGCGGCCAGAGAGGGTGGGGGGGGGGGGGCAGCGGGGCGGCCAGAGAGAGGGAGGGGGGAGCAGAGAGACGGCCGGGGGGGGGGGGGGGGGGGGGATGGCCAGAGGGGGGTGGAGCAAAGAAACGTCCAGAGGGGGAAAGGTGGAGGGAAGGCGGGGGGTGGGGGAGAATGTAGAGACGGCGGGGGGAAGGGGAGGGAGAGAATGCAGAGACACAGAGGGGGAGAGAGAGCGAGGCGGAGGGGGGGAGAGGGAGGGAGACTGCGGGGGGGAGAATGCAGAGACACGTAGGGGGGTGAGAATGCAGAGACGGAGGGGGGTGAGAATGCGGAGACGGAGGGGGGGAGAATGCGGAGACGGAGGGGGGGAGAATGCGGAGACGGAGGGGGGGGAGAATGCGGAGACGGAGGGGGGGGAGAATGCGGAGACGGAGGGGGGGGGAGAATGCGGAGACGGAGGGGGGGAGAATGCGGAGACGGAGGGGGGGGAGAATGCGGAGACGGAGGGGGGGGAGAATGCGGAGACGGAGGGGGGGAGAATGCGGAGACGGAGGGGGGGGAGAATGCGGAGACGGAGGGGGGGGAGAATGCGGAGACGGAGGGGGGGAGAGAATGCGGAGACACGGAGGGGGGAGAGAATGCGGAGACACGGAGGGGGGGTAGAATGCAGAGACGAGGGGGGGTAGAATGCAGAGACACGGGGGGGTAGAATGCAGAGACACGGAGGGGGCGGAGAATGCAGAGACACGGAGGGGGCAGAGAATGCAGAGACACGGAGGGGGGGGGGGAGAATGCGGAGAGACACGGAGGGGGGGGAATGCGGAAACACGGAGGAGGGGGGGAGAATGCGGAGACACGGAGGAGGGGGGGAGAATGCGGAGACACGGAGGGGAGGAGAATGCAGAGACACGGAGGGGGGGAGAGAATGCGGAGACACGGGGGGGGGGGGGGAGAATGCGTAGACACGGGGGTGGGGGGAGAATGCGGAGACACGGGGTGGGGGAGAGAATGAGGAGACACGGAGGAGGGGGGGAGAATGCGGAGACACGGAGGAGGGGGGGAGAATGCGGAGACACGGAGGAGGGGGGGAGAATGCGGAGACACGGAGGAGAGGGGGAGAGTGCGGAGACACGGAGGAGGGGGGGAGAATGCGGAGACACGGAGGAGGGGGGGAGAGTGCGAAGACACGGAGGAGGGGGGGAGAGTGCGAAGACACGGAGGAGGGGGGGAGAGTGCGAAGACACGGAGGAGGGGGGGAGAGTGCGGAGACACGGAGGTGGGAGGGGGGAATGCGGAGACACGGAGGGGGGGAGGGAATGCGGAGACACGGGGAGGGGGGGAGGGAATGCGGAGACACGGGGAGGGGGGGGAGGGAATGCGGAGACACGGGGGGGGGGGAGAATGCGGAGACACGGGGGTGGGGGGGAGAATGCGGAGACACGGGGGGGGGGGAGAATGCGGAGACACGGAGGGGGGGGGAATGCGGAGACACGGAGGGGGGGAGAATGCGGAGACACGGAGGAGGGGGGGAGAATGCGGAGACACGGAGGAGGGGGGGAGAGTGCGAAGACACGGAGGAGGGGGGGAGAGTGCGAAGACACGGAGGAGGGGGGGAGAGTGCGGAGACACGGAGGAGGGGGGGAGAATGCGGAGACACGGGGGAGAATGCGGAGACACGGAGGAGGGGGGGATGCAGAGACACGGAGGGGGCGGAGAATGCAGAGACACGGAGGGGGGAGGGGGGAATGCGGAAACACGGGGGGAATGCGGAGACACGGGGGGGGGGAGAATGCGGAGACACGGAGGAGGGGGGGAGAATGCGGAGACACGGAGGAGGGGGGGAGAATGCGGAGACACGGAGGAGGGGGGGAGAATGCGGAGACACGGAGGAGGGGGGGAGAGTGCGGAGACACGGAGGAGGGGGGAGAGTGCGGAGACACGGAGGAGGGGGGGAGAGTGCGGAGACACGGAGGAGGGGGGAGAATGCGGAGACACGGAGGAGGGGGGGAGAATGCCGAGACACGGAGGAGGGGGGGAGAATGCGGAGACTCGGAGGAGGGGGGGAGAATGCGGAGACTCGGAGGAGGGGGGGAGAATGCGGAGACTGCGGAGGGGGGGGGAATGGGGAGAATGCGGAGACACGGAGGGGGAGAGAATGCGGAGACACGGAGGGGGGGAGAATGCGGAGACACGGAGGGGGGGAGAATGCGGAGACGGAGGGGGAGGGAGAATGCGGAGACGGAGGGGGGGGGGAATGCGGAGACGGAGGGGGGGAGAATACGGAGACGGAGGGGGGAGAGAATGCAGAGACACGGAGGGGGGGAGAGAATGCAGAGACACGGAGGGGGGGGTAGAATGCAGAGACACGGGGGGGGGGTAGAATGCAGAGACACGGAGGGGGCGGAGAATGCAGAGACACGGAGGGGGTGGAGAATGCAGAGACACGGAGGGGGGAGGCGGGAATGCGGAGACACGGAGGGGGGGGGGATGCAGAGACGGAGGGGAGGAGAATGCAGAGACACGGAGGGGAGGAGAATGCAGAGACACGGAGGGGAGGAGAATGCAGAGACACGGAGGGGGGGAGAGAATGCAGAGGCACGGAGGGGGGAGAGAATGCAGAGACACGGAGGAGGGGGGGAGAATGCGGAGACACGGAGGGAGGGAGAATGCGGAGACACGGAGGGGGGGAGAATGCGGAGACACGGAAGGGGGGAGAGTGCGAAGACACGGAGGAGGGGGGGAGAGAATGCGGAGACACGGGGGTGGGGGGGGAATGCGGAGACACGGAGGGGGGGAGAATGCGGAGACACGGAGGAGGGGGGGAGAATGCGGAGACACGGAGGAGGGGGGGAGAATGCGGAGACACGGAGGGGGGGGGGAATGCGGAGACACGGAGGGGGGGGGGAATGCGGAGACACGGAGGAGGGGGGGAGAATGCGGAGACGGAGGAAGGGGGGAGAATGCGGAGACACGGAGGAAGGGGGGAGAATGCGGAGACACGGAGGAGGGGGGGAGAGCGAAGACACGGAGGGGGGGGAGAGTGCGAAGACACGGAGGAGGGGGGGAGAGTGCGGAGACACGGAGGAGGGGGGGAGAATGCGGAGACACGGGGGAGAATGCGGAGACACGGAGGAGGGGGGAGAATGCGGAGACACGGAGGAGGGGGGGAGAATGCGGAGACACGGAGGAGGGGGGGAGAATGCGGAGACGGAGGGGGGGAGAATGCGGAGGGGGGGAGAATGCGGAGACGGAGGGGGGGAGAATGCGGAGACACGGGGGGGTAGAATGCGGAGACACGGGGGGGGTAGAATGCAGAGACACGGAGGGGGCGGAGAATGCAGAGACACGGAGGGGGCGGAGAATGCAGAGACACGGAGGGGGGAGGGGGGAATGCGGAAACACGGGGGGAGGGGGGAATGTGGAGACACGGGGGGGGGGGAGAATGCGGAGACACGGAGGAGGGGGGGAGAATGCGGAGACACGGAGGGGGGGGGAGAATGCGGAGACACGGAGGAGGGGGGAGAGTGCGGAGACACGGAGGAGGGGGGGAGAATGCGGAGACACGGAGGAGGGGGGGAGAATGCGGAGACACGGAGGAGGGGGGGAGAATGCGGAGACTCGGAGGAGGGGGGGAGAATGCGGAGACTCGGAGGAGGGGGGGAGAATGCGGAGACTGCGGAGGGGGGGGAATGGGGAGAATGCGGAGACACGGAGGGGGGGAGAATGCGGAGACACGGAGGGGGGGAGAATGCGGAGACACGGAGGGGGGGAGAATGCGGAGACGGAGGGGGGGGGGAATGCGGAGACGGAGGGGGGGGAGAATGCGGAGACGGAGGGGGGGGTAGAATGCAGAGACACGGAGGGGGCGGAGAATGCAGAGACACGGAGGGGGCGGAGAATGCAGAGACACGGAGGGGGGAGGGGGGAATGCGGAAACACGGGGGGAGGGGGGAATGTGGAGACACGGGGGGGGGGGAGAATGCGGAGACACGGAGGAGGGGGGGAGAATGCGGAGACACGGAGGAGGGGGGGAGAATGCGGAGACACGGAGGAGGGGGGAGAGTGCGGAGACACGGAGGAGGGGGGGAGAATGCGGAGACACGGAGGAGGGGGGGGAGAATGCGGAGACACGGAGGAGGGGGGGAGAATGCGGAGACTCGGAGGAGGGGGGGAGAATGCGGAGACTCGGAGGAGGGGGGGAGAATGCGGAGACTGCGGAGGGGGGGGAATGGGGAGAATGCGGAGACACGGAGGGGGGGAGAATGCGGAGACACGGAGGGGGGGAGAATGCGGAGACACGGAGGGGGGGAGAATGCGGAGACGGAGGGGGGGGGGAATGCGGAGACGGAGGGGGGGGAGAATGCGGAGACGGAGGGGGGGGAGAATGCGGAGACGGAGGGGGGAGACACGGAGGGGGGGGGGTAGAATGCAGAGACACGGGGGGGTAGAATGCAGAGACACGGAGGGGGCGGAGAATGCAGAGACACGGAGGGGGCGGAGAATGCAGAGACACGGAGGGGGGAGGCGGGAATGCGGAGACACGGAGGGGGGTGGATGCAGAGACGGAGGGGAGGAGAATGCAGAGACACGGAGGGGAGGAGAATGCAGAGACACGGAGGGGAGGAGAATGCAGAGACACGGAGGGGGGGAGAGAATGCAGAGGCACGGAGGAGGGAGAGAATGCAGAGACACGGAGGGGGGGGGAGAATGCGGAGACACGGAGGGAGGGAGAATGCGGAGACACGGAGGGGGGGAGAATGCGGAGACACGGAGGGGGCGAGAATGCGGAGACACGGAGGGGGCGAGAATGCGGAGACACGGAGGGGGCGAGAATGCGGAGACACGGAGGGGGCGAGAATGCGGAGACACGGAGGAGGCGAGAATGCGGAGACACGGAGGAGGCGAGAATGCGGAGACACGGAGGGGGGGAGAATGCGGAGACACGGAGGGGGGGAGAGAATGCAGAGGCACGGAGGAGGGAGAGAATGCAGAGACACGGAGGGGGGGGAGAATGCGGAGACACGGAGGGAGGGAGAATGCGGAGACACGGAGGGGGGGAGAATGCGGAGACACGGAGGGGGCGAGAATGCGGAGACACGGAGGGGGCGAGAATGCGGAGACACGGAGGGGGCGAGAATGCGGAGACACGGAGGGGGCGAGAATGCGGAGACACGGAGGAGGCGAGAATGCGGAGACACGGAGGAGGCGAGAATGCGGAGACACGGAGGGGGGGAGAATGCGGAGACACGGAGGGGGCGAGAATGCGGAGACACGGAGGAGGCGAGAATGCGGAGACACGGAGGAGGCGAGAGTGCGGAGACACGGAGGGGGGGGGGGAGAATGCGGAGACACGGAGGGGGGGGGAGAATGCGGAGACACGGAGGGGGGGAGAATGCGGAGACACGGAGGGGGGGGGGAGAATTCGGAGACACGGAGGGGGGGGGGAGTGCGGAGACACGGATGGGAAGAGTGCGGAGACACGGGGGAGAGTGCGGAGACACGGAGGAGGGGGGGAGAGTGCGGAGACACGGAGGAGGGGGGGAGAGTGCGGAGACACGGAGGAGGGTGGGGAGAATGCGGAGACACGGAGGAGGGTGGGAGAATGCGGAGACTCGGAGGAGGGGGGGAGAATGCGGAGACTCGGAGGAGGGGGGAGAATGCAGAGACACGGAGGAGGAGGGGAGAATGCGGAGACACGGAGGAGGAGGGGAGAATGCGGAGACACGGAGGAGGAAGGGAGAATGAGTAGACATGGAGGGGTTGGGGGGGAATTTAGACAGAGAGAGACACGGCGGGTGAGGGAGAGAGAGAGACGCACGACGGGAGAGGGATAGAATGCAGAGAGACACGGCAGGGGAGAGAGACAGAGAGGGGGGGGAGAGGCCCCACAACCCCCATCTGCTCACACTGTCGCCTAGAAAATAATGCCCTCTGTTTGTGTGTTCCTCTAACTGACATGTTGTTATTAATGTATAGCTAACTTGTATAGGATAGCCTATTGTTTATGTACTCGAGGTTAGAATGTGCAGCTAGTGTGTATGGAGAGAATATACTAAAATAGTAAATCAATAGAAGCAGTAAAGTATAACGACATTTAAAGCCATGATAGTCACACAGTTATACTATTTTGTTTTATGTGTATCGTTTTTAGGTATTTCAGATTTGTATTGAACAGACAGTACGAGATAATGACCGTGGGGAAAGATGGAGAGAGATTGTATCGAAGGGAACTAGGCTGCTGATATTGAAGACGTGCGCCAGAAGCTGCCACAATATTCCTGGACGAGCCACCCCACGGGGAATTCATAGATTCCACCAAGACGCATCATTTCCCCGTTCACCTCACTGGCCTTCATCATATGACTGGAATGACCCCTGGTTATATTGTAGACCAGCATTTCCCAACTGGTGGCCCGCAAAATATTATATATATTTTTATTTATTTATTGTTGGACAGAAAATACTGTTAAAACAGCAGGAAATGAACTCCTTGTGATTTTAATTTGGGGAAACCTGTTCCCAAGCAGTCCCACTCTTAATAGAGACACGTGATCGTATACAAACGTAGGCAAGGTTTATAATAATGTTTTAGTCAAATATTGCATCTGTTTGGGCTTCTTGCGATCAACTTGCAGTCTACAAATGATTTGTCACTCTGTTCCGGGCCGCTAGCCATCCTCTCGAACAAAATCAGCTGAATCTAGTTGATGATCCCTGCTGAGTTTGAGACGTGGAGGGATGATGGATCGACGATCGTATGACGTTATCAAGCCTGACTCATTTTAGTTGTGCTAAAATATTTACTGGACTCTGGTTTGTGTTAGACTCGTGATACACGCAAGATTTGGTTTGGGCTACCCAGGTTAGGTATATTTAGGCTTCAGTTTTTTGCTTCCGGAGCATGTGGTTCAAGGTTTTACTGTATTTGTGGTTTGTATGTATACACATCTTTGTCTCAACTGACTAATGACGTTTTTAAAAGTAATGAAGTAGTTTAAATGTCAGGAGTAGGAACAGCAGCTGATGTTTGGATCCTCCGGTCACTATTGACATTGGCTCATGATAACAGGTATGACGAGACCTTAAATACTTCAACTAAACGCCTGCGTCTTTTGACGGGCTGCTGACAGGCAGATGTGGACAAGAATGTTGATACTGCCAATGCCTTTCCTAGTAAAGCTATATAAAGCCATGTTTACTATTGTCTTTGTGTTACTGTGACATGGAGGTGTGTGTGTTCGTGCACTTGTACAGACACATGGAGCTGTGTGTTAACAGATCCTATAAAAGGGGCTAATAAAAATGGAAGTGTGATCTCCAGTTGGCTGTCCTTGCCTCATCTTCGGGATTTATATAACAACAGGAGCAGAGAAAAAAACGCGAAGGCTGAGAGGGAGATCAGCAGCAGTAAGGTGTTTGGGTTCTGGCTCAGTGGTTTGTGGGTTGTCTGGAAGGCTAGGGACTAAGGAGATGAGGGAGTCGGGACAGATGGTTATGAGAGGCAATGACTGAGATGAGACACGCACACAATGACTGAGATGAGACACGCACACAACGACTGAGATGACCCATGCAAGGATACCGAGCCATGCTTTCCATTCCAACCATGAGATCAATACCAGCTCCCCCACACAGAAATTACATCACAGAATTTTCCAAGAGCCCGCCCCACTCTTTCCTTCCTTTGAACCCTGCCTCACTCACTCACGTTCCCATATCCCCAGTGGCATGAATGTGGGGTATTCTTTCTTGAAGGGTACAGTAGTTGTGGTTGGTGGTGACGATTCCTCTGCTTTGATGTGGTCCATCCTTTAAACTGGCCACGGGTCAGAGGTTATAGGTCAACAAAGCAATTTGATTTTGATGAACCCAGCTCACGTTCAGCCTAGTAGTCTGTGTATGCACCCGTCATGTGGTGGCTCTGTCATCTCTGTCACACGGAATTCTTCCCTGGGACAGGAGCGGTAACCAAAGTCACAATAATGGATTTTAGGCCCGGCGCCATATAACCTTTGACATGGCCACTACGTCTAAAGTGGTTCATAAAAATATATCTGTTTTGTTGTGTCCTTGGCTCCTAATAAATGCTGTGATATTTGAGTTGTTTTCTCATGGCTATGCTGAGTAGCATCTGCTGTCTCTGGTGCCACACTGACATGTTTGTGTTTCTGTCTCGCTCTTTCCCATAGTTCCAGCTGTATACGGAGGCCAGTATCGCCCTGCTCCATCTGAACAGCCCTCAGGACTTTACTGACCTGACCCAGCAGGCCAAAAAGAACCTGACCTTGGACGGGAAAGAGCTGACCATCAGCGCTGCGTATCTTTTCTGGGACCTGACTGCCATCACACAGGTAGGACCTCACTCTGCCTCTGTCCCGTCACCCACTATCTATCAAGGAAGATCAACGGTGTATGTTCAGGATAAAGAGACGCGAGTTAGCGCTCCTAATGCAGTTCCACTGTCCATTCATGGTGTAGTAAGTATCAGTGAGTGGAACTAAGCTGCTGGACTGAGAACTTCCATTGTTCTCTACCTATATGACCGTGAGGATAAAATACAATGACATGTAGTGCAAACATTTTAGATTTGTCTCTTTTCAGAGCACGGTGAAAGCATGTCTCAGACCCCTCTGCTCTGCTCTCTGCCCCCACTAGTCCAAGCAGGACGAGGACGTCTCGGCCAGTCGATTCGAGGACAACGAGGAGCTGCGTTATTCGCTGCGCTCGGTGGAGAGACACGCCCCCTGGGTGCGGCACATCTTCATCGTGACCAATGGGCAGATCCCCTCCTGGCTGAACCTGGACAACCCCCGCGTCACCGTGGTAACACACCAGGTACACCTGAGACCTACAGTACTACTCTCACATGATTGTTGACAATAACAGAAAATAAGGTATGTTGTGACCGGAGCAGGAAGAATTCTGGGCCTTTAGTTAAGAAAAAAAATCCAAGTTGCCATATGATTGTCTCTCCTGTGTAGGATGTCTTCCAGAACCACACCCACCTACCCACCTTCAGTTCCCCTGCCATTGAGACCCACATTCACCGAATCCCAGGCCTGTCTCAGAAGTTCATCTACCTCAACGACGACGTCATGTTCGGGAAGGACGTGTGGCCTGACGACTTCTTCAGTCACTCCAAAGGACAGAAGGTCGGGGTCTAGACTGAAATTCAAGTGTTACTAGATCCATGGTCTGGAATTTAGCTCACTAGCTAAAGTTTGTGCTAATGTAGACTCTTTATCATTTCATATAAATGTAACATGCAGTTGAAGTCGGAAGTTTACACCGTAGCCAAATACATTTAAACTCAGTTTTTCACAATTCCTGACATTCAATCCTAGTAAAACATTCCCTGTCTTAGGTCAGTTAGAATCACCACTTTATTTTAAGAATGTGAAATGTCAGAATAATAGTAGAGATAATTATTTATTTCAGCTTTTAATACTTTCAGCACATTCCCAGTGGGTCAGAAGTTTACATACACTCAATTAGTATTTGGTAGCATTGCTTAAAAATTGTTGAACTTGGGTCAAACGTTCCGGGTAGCCTTCCACAAGATTCCCACAATAAGTTGGGTGAATTTTGGCCCATTCCTCCTGACAGAGCTGGTGTAACTGAGTCAGGTTTGTAGGCCTCCTTGCTCGCACATGCTTTGTCAGTTCTGACCACAAATGTTCTATGGGATTGAGGTCAGGGCTTTGTGATGGCCACTCCAATACCTTGACTTTGTTGTCCTTAAGTCATTTTGCCACAACTTTGGAAGCATGCTTGGGTTCGTTGTCCATTTGGAAGACCCATTTGCGACCAAGCTTTAACTTCCTGACTGATGTCTTGAGATGTTGCTTCAATATATCCACATAATTTCCCTACCTCATGATGCCATCTATTTTGTGAAGTGCACCAGTCCCTCCTATAGCAAAGCACCCCCACAATGCTGCCACCCCGTGCTTTACGGTTGGGATGGTGTTCTTCGGCTTGTAAGCCTCCCCCTTTTTCCTCCAAACATAACGATGGTCATTATGGCCAAACAGTTTCATTTTTGTTTCATCAGACCAGAGGACATTTCTCCAAATAGTACGATCAGTTGCAAACTGTAGTCTGGCTTTTTTTATGGCGGTTTTGGAGCAGTGGCTTCTTCCTTGCTGAGCGGCCTTTCAGGTAATGTCGATATAGGACTCATTTTACTGTGGATATAGATACTTTTGTACCTGTTTCCTCCAGCATCTTCACAAGGTCCTTTGCTGTTGTTCTGGGATTGATTTTCACTTTTTGCACCAAAGTACGTTCATCTCTAGGAGACAGAAGACGTCTCCACAGGTACACCTCCAATTGATTCAAATGATGTCAATTAGCCTATCAGCAGCTTCTAAAGCCATGACATCATTTTCTGGAATTTTCCAAGCTGTTTAAAGGCTCAGTCAACTTAGTGTATGTAAACTTCTGACCCACTGGAATTGTGATACAGTGAATTATAAGTGAAAGAATCTGTCTGTAAACAATTGTTGTAAAAATGACTTGTGTCATGCACAAAGTAGATGGCCTGACCGACTTCCCAAAGCTATAGTTTGTTAACAAGAAATGTGTGGAGTGGTTGAAAAACAAGTTTTAATGACTCCAACCAAAGTGTATGTAAACTTCCAACTTCAACTGTATCTCGCTAGCATGAGATTGGGTTATGTTTTGAGGAAAAGTTCTGTTATTTTGTATATTGTAATATTGTCTTAACATCCCTCCTGTACCTCGCCTGTCCTCTCTCCCTACAGGTGTACCTCACGTGGCCGGTCCCTAACTGTGCTGAAGGTTGTCCTGGCTCCTGGATCAAAGATGGCTATTGTGACAAGGCCTGCAACAACTCCGCCTGTGACTGGGATGGTGGCGACTGCCTGGGTGACAATCTCTCCTTTATCCCTCCTTGTACCAGTCTGCCTCTTCTCCTTCTTCCCTTCTCTTCTCCGTCACAACTCGTCCTTCACTGAGCTTGATATTCTTCCTGTTCTCCATCCCACCACACAGGAGCTGGGGGCAGCCGGTTTGGGACCGGTGTGGGCGGAGTGGGTAATCAGCCCTGGCAGTTTGCAGGAGGTCTAGGTGGCATCGGGGGCGTGTCCAGCTGTAACCAAGGCTGTGCCAACTCCTGGCTGGCAGACAAGTTCTGCGACCAGGCCTGCAACGTGCTCTCCTGTGGCTTCGACGTGGGCGACTGTGGACAAGGTGAGTGTGATCTGAAGTAGGGCCAGGAGTTTTTCTTAATCACCTGACCTGGAAAAGCTTTATTTATAGCTAAAATATTGATAACTAACCCAAGATATGTGATGTGCAGTTTACAATGGGAGCAAATTACCACAGTGGGCAGAACAAGCAAAGAGGTGGGCAGTGCCAAGCACGAGCTAGCCAGATCCTATTTGCGCCTTGTAACATGTATTTACATATTTTACGTGAGGGAACGCCTACTCTGTGAAGTGTGCATGTACAATAACTCAATTTGCCCTTGAGCTCCTTTTAAACCACGTAATTATTTTTGAAACTTTGGCACAGGTTCAAGTCTCCAAATCTACTTTTGTGAAGAGAAGACTGAGAATGTTTCATTGATGAGAAAATGCGCAGAATGTCGGCCAAGTGTGTTTCCTGGTCTGGTCACATTAGCTCATCCAGTGAGGTGGAAGAGCAGTGATAATCGTGTGTGTGTGTGTGTGTGTTGTAGATCACTTTAACCAGCTCTACAGTGTCACCCTGCTGAAGAACAGGACCCTGTACACCCTACCGGTGGGTGAGACCAGGCCGTACTTCAGCTTTGCAGGCGTGGCTCGCCGGGTGACCGAGGCCCAGGTCAGCGACAACCCGGCCGTGCGCCATACCTCGGTGGCCAACAAGTGGAAGACGGTCCACCTGCTCCTCCACTCGGGCCACAATGCCTCGCTGGTCCACTACAACCTCACTGTCCAAGGGGATGACGACAAGGAGTTCTCCCTGACCTTCAGCGTGGCTGTGGACACACGCCAGCTCCCCCAGCCCAACGTGTCCGTGTCCGACCCACTCCACAAAGATGGAGCCAAAGAGGCCAAGCCCACCACCGCCACCGCAGAGCCTGAGGTCCCTTTCGAGGATGTCCCTCTGGAGAAACAAGGTCCCCGAGTCCTGAAGAGGTCACCTGTGGAAAATGAGGTGATCGTGGAGGTGCCTGCGCTGAACGTGTCCCTGCTACCGGTGGCCTTGCAGAGTGAGCTTCAGAGGCTGCAAGGAAAGCTCCTGGTGGGTGACATCACTATGAAGGGTTATAACCTCACCAAGGCTATACTGCTGGGGCCGTACAAAGCTCTGGCCAATCGGGGCCCCAGGTTAACACCAGCTGACCAGATCAAACCCCAGGACAAGCCTTTTAAAGACCTAGTAGGACATGTGGTGAGGAGAGAGGTAGACGCACCACAGCTAGTGGAGGCTAACCCAGAAGAACAACACACTCCAGAAAGAAACGGAGCAGAGAAGACCAAAGAGCCAGAGGGAACCGAGGCACCAGAAGAGGTGCCCAAGTCGAGCATCGTTGGTGAGAAAGAGAAACAGAAAGCACAAAAGACTCCAGCAACCCCCATCCCAGTTCTAGTGGATGGGGAGTTTCCGAAAGCCGCTAAAGCCCAGGACACCACCCCCACAGAGAAACCTCCACCGTCCTCCAAGCTGCTGAGCACCCTGGTGGGCAGCATGTCCAAAGCCAGGGGATCAGAGGACCAATCACAGCAGCAGCGGGCAGGGGCCGAGAAGGGACCAGAGGAAGGAGCAGAGGGAGCCCGGGGGGTTCCTTTGGGCAGGAAGCTGCAGCACTACATCTCCTCAGATAGAGGCTTCCTGCCCTGGGAGAGACGGAAGTACTTCCAGGACCTGCTGGAGGTGAGCTGGGGTTGGGTTGTAATAATGTTACAAGGTCAGTCAGGAAGAATCCTGGCTCTTGAGATGAAGAACATAGAATCGAGAACAACCGTGCATTGGATTGAACGCAAACATTTACTCCGAAACTGTATGTTAAACTTTTAGTGTTCCAAATGTAAATGTGTATCTGAATGTTATCTGAATTTGATCAGAATGTTAATTGTGTATTATCTTGCTGCTTTCTGGCTCTTTCTATGGCTCCTATAGGAGGAGGAGCGTCTGGAGGGAGAGCTGGCGTACCAGGCAGACAGCGCCGCCGCTGGCCGGAGGCTGCAGGACACCTTCGCTGACTCCCTTCGCTACGTCAACAAGCTGCTCAACGGCCAGTTTGGCTTCACCTCCCGCAAGGTCCCCGCCCACATGCCCCACATGATCGACAGGCTCATCATGCAGGAGCTCCAGGACATGTGAGTAGCAGGAAATGTCATCAAACAGGAAATACTGGGTTAGTAATATAGAAGACCGAAGTAGCTGTTGTGAGTGCTTGTCTAACAACCGGAGCACTCATTTGTTTACCTCGTTAAAGTGAATTAGTTGCTTAACAAACTGATATGTGAATGTCTCCACCTTTCAGATTCCCACAGGCGTTTGACCTGACGTCGTCTCACCGCGTGCGTCACCCAGAGGACATGCAGTTTTCATTCTCCTACTTCTACTTCCTGATGTCGGCCCTGCAGCCGCTCAACGTCTCGCAGGTGTTCGACGAGATTGACACGGACCACTCTGGCGTTCTGTCTGACCGTGAGATCCGAACGCTGGCCACTCGCATCCATGAGCTCCCCCTCAACCTACAGGTCAGTAGAGAAGTCTGGGTGTAGAAGATCAGGTCCCCGCGTGTCCATGTTGTCTATCATCGAAGGCCAAATATCGGCACGTCTACTCTGAGACACTTTATGAATACCGACCCTGGTTTTACTCCTGTTTTAAAAGCTGATCTCAAACCAGTGGTACAGTGAGGTTAATGTGTTAGCGTGTGGCGTGTTGCAGGATCTGACAGGGCTGGAGCAGCTGCTGATCAACTGTTCTAAGACTCTGCCCACCAACCTGACCCAGCTGCATATCGTTAGCCCTACACAGGAGGCATACTACGAAGCCAGCATGGTGACTACTCTACACTGCCTCTTTGCTGTGGCCCAACAACATTTATAAGCTGTAGTTGACTTGAGGTGCAGAGACTGATTCATGTATTTGAATCCACAGCCTCCCGTCACTAAAGGTCTGGTGGTCCACTGTAAAGCCGTCACAGAGCGCATCCACAAGGCCTTCAAAGACCAGAACAAGTACAAGTAAGTCCTGTTCTCAAAAAAAAAAAAAATGTATGGCAAATGTGTGTAACAACAGAAGAAAATGCTGTAAAAACGTTATTTTTGTCCTCCTGAAGAGGGGGTGGTTGGGTCTATGAAAATACAATAAATAAATAAAAGTCCTGTTCTCTACCATCAGCCACTGTCCTTAATTGATATATATCACCCATCCTACATTTTCTCTGAATATCCTGACCCTATTTAAGATCACAGTAAACATGGAAACCTCTCCTTTGACAGGTTTGAGATAATGGGCGAGGAGGAGATAGCCTTTAAGATGGTGCGGACCAACGTGTCCCATGTGGTGGGCCAGCTGGATGACATCAGGAAGAACCCCAGGTGAGGTTAGAGAGTTGGGCCAGTAACCGAAAGGTCACTGGTTCTAATACTGGAGCGGACAAGTTGAAAGATCTGTCGTTGTGACCTTGAGCAAGGTACTTAGTGACCCTAGCTGTGACCCCACTCCCTGCCGGTGTCTCGGGGAGTTGGGATATGAAAGACACATTTCCATTACATACCTGTGTGTAACAGGACAAAGATAAGCACCCCCCAAATAATTATCATTCTCTCTGTGCTTTCTGTAGGTGCCTGCCTAATTAATATGTACTACTTCTTCCTGTTTTATTGTCATACTACCTTTCCATATGACCATGATGTGGATTTATGATTTGACCACATCACTGTGTTTCCTCACAGGAAGTTCATATGTCTAAACGACAACATTGACCACAGCCATAAGGACGCAGGGACTGTCAAGGCGGTGCTGAGGGACTTCTATGAGTCCATGTTCCCCCTGACCTCCCAGTTCGAGCTGCCCAGAGAATACCGCAATCGCTTCCTCCACATGGGAGAGCTCCAGGAATGGTAGGACTGGGGTGGTTTATACTAGAGAGAGGGGAATGGTAGGACTGGGGTGGTTTATACTAGAGAGAGGGGAATGGTAGGACCGGGGTGGTTTATACTAGAGAGAGGGGGATGGTAGGACCGGGGTAGATTATACTAGAGAGAGGGGAATGGTAGGACCGGGGCGGTTTATACTAGAGAGGGGAATGGTAGGACCGGGGTGGTTTATACTAGAGAGGGAATGGTAGGACCGGGGTGGTTTATACTAGAGAGGGGAATGGTAGGACCAGGGTGGTTTATACTAGAGAGGGGAATGGTATTATGTATTGGAGTGTATCAGTTGAATATGTGATCTGCATTTAGTACATTATTTTTTCATTATACCATTAATTGGTGGCAGTGCAGAAGCACAATGTGCACACAATACAAGATGCCTGTACAGATGCTTTTTCAATTGTAGTATCTGTCCTAAATGATAGATGGACAGATACAGTGCCTTGCGAAAGTATTCGGCCCCCTTGAACTTTGCGACCTTTTGCCACATTTCAGGCTTCAAACATAAAGATATAAAAGTGTATTTTTTTGTGAAGAATCAACAACAAGTGGGACACAATCATGAAGTGGAACGACATTTATTGGATATTTCTAACTTTTTTAACAAATCAAAAACTGAAAAATTGGGCGTGCAAAATTATTCAGCCCCTTTACTTTCAGTGCAGCAAACTCACTCCAGAAGTTCAGTGAGGATCTCTGAATGATCCAATGTTGACCTAAATGACTAATGATGATAAATACAATCCACCTGTGTGTAATCAAGTCTCCGTATAAATGCACCTGCACTGTGATAGTCTCAGAGGTCCGTTAAAAGCACAGAGAGCATCATGAAGAACAAGGAACACACCAGGCAGGTCCGAGATACTGTTGTGAAGAAGTTTAAAGCCGGATTTGGATACAAAAAGATTTCCCAAGCTTTAAACATCCCAAGGAGCACTGTGCAAGCGATAATATTGAAATGGAAGGAGTATCAGACCACTGCAAATCTACCAAGACCTGGCCGTCCCTCTAAACTTTCAGCTCATACAAGGAGAAGACTGATCAGAGATGCAGCCAAGAGGTCCATGATCACTCTGGATGAACTGCAGAGATCTACAGCTGAGGTGGGAGACTCTGTCCATAGGACAACAATCAGTCGTATATTGCACAAATCTGGCCTTTATGGAAGAGTGGCAAGAAGAAAGCCATTTCTTAAAGATATCCATAAAAAGTGTTGTTTAAAGTTTGCCACAAGCCACCTGGGAGACACACCAAACATGTGGAAGAAGGTGCTCTGGTCAGATGAAAACAAAATTGAACTTTTTGGCAACAATGCAAAACGTTATGTTTGGCGTAAAAGCAACACAGCTGAACACACCATCCCCACTGTCAAACATGGTGGTGGCAGCATCATGGTTTGGGCCTGCTTTTCTTCAGCAGGGACAGGGAAGATGGTTAAAATTGATGGGAAGATGGATGGAGCCAAATACAGGACCATTCTGGAAGAAAACCTGATGGAGTCTGCAAAAGACCTGAGACTGGGACGGAGATTTGTCTTCCAACAAGACAATGATCCAAAACATAAAGCAAAATCTACAATGGAATGGTTCAAAAATAAACATATCCAGGTGTTAGAATGGCCAAGTCAAAGTCCAGACCTGAATCCAATCGAGAATCTGTGGAAAGAACTGAAAACTGCTGTTCACAAATGCTCTCCATCCAACCTCACTGAGCTCGAGCTGTTTTTCAAGGAGGAATGGGAAAAAATGTCAGTCTCTCGATGTGCAAAACTGATAGAGACATACCCCAAGCGACTTACAGCTGTAATCGCAGCAAAAGGTGGCGCTACAAAGTATTAACTTAAGGGGGATGAATAATTTTGCACTGCCAATTTTTCAGTTTTTGATTTGTTAAAAAAGTTTGAAATATCCAATAAATGTCGTTCCACTTCATGATTGTGTCCCACTTGTTGTTGATTCTTCACAAAAAAGTACAGTTTTATATCTTTATGTTTGAAGCCTGAAATGTGGCAAAAGGTCGCAAAGTTCAAGGGGGCCGAATACTTTCGCAAGGCACTGTACATAGTCCTACTGTATCAGGACCATGTGAGACAGAGGTCTCTCCCCATTTCTCCAAGAGAAGAATGAAGGATCCTATCTGTCAGCACCTCCGAGTGTTCAGCACTGCCATGAATGATCGCTGGGAATCCCAGAGTGGGATCCTGCTCTTATAGCGCCAGGCCTGAGCTGGAGGAATCTTCCCAGATACCGATACTTTAAAATTAGACTCATATGATCCACACACACACGACACTCCAAGAGTCACAAGGGTGTTAGTGAAGTGACA
The DNA here is from genome assembly GCF_013265735.2 of Oncorhynchus mykiss. Lineage (NCBI taxonomy): Eukaryota > Metazoa > Chordata > Actinopteri > Salmoniformes > Salmonidae > Oncorhynchus > Oncorhynchus mykiss. Next base: position 58,038,489 of record NC_048579.1, on the reverse strand, counting down.
GGTGGGTGGTAGCAGAGGTCCCCTGGTGTCTGGTCACATTGTCACCCCTTTACCCTGTCGTCCTTTCCCCTAGAACAACATGCATTTCATCATGACCTTTAACCCTGTTATCCAAGCCTAAAATATTTCATAATTGAGACTGGACTCTGAATATGATAGTAGTGACTTTTGTTGAGTTTCTGTTTTTGTATTCATTGATACTCCCCAAAAACATTTCACCCTGTCCATCACCCAATCAAATGTCATACTGGAGCCTAGGTTCAGAATATGAGTGATGACTTTCAGCGAGCTATCTGCTTTGTCAGGAATTCATTGATGGCCCAAAAATAGTTTGTTTATTTTTGCTGTCTTACTGTCTTGTCTCTGTCTTACAGGCGAGTATATCGGGACAAGCTGAAGTTCTGGACCCACTGTGTATTGGTGACTCTGGTGATCTTTACTGTCGTCTCCTTCTTTGCCGAGCAGGTCAGTAGGACTTTACACTGTCATGTATATTTCCGCCTCGCTAATATCAACGGCACACTTGTAGCTTGATGATGTGCTATTTAGCACTTAGTTAGCCCCAGGGCTCTACAGGGGCACATATCCCTCACTATCGGTTGAGCTTTGGAATGACTGAAATGAGACTGAAACCTGTCCCTCTTGGACCATGAGCAGTGGATTGTGGTTGCATGGTTTCTTTGTTGATTATGACACCCATTAGATCCGAGGGGGTCAGGGTAAAGTTTCTCCTAATAAAGGTTAATCGCCAGAGCGACCGTGGAGGAACGGGCAATCCACACTGGGCCATTGGGACATGGAGGAATCTGATGGCGCTGTCTTGTCTTTGTCCAAAAGAATCATCCGTCTCCTCAGGCCTAAGGCTACGCTCCTCCTTTTTTTTTCATAGGCATCAGGTGCTTTGTTTGTAAACTGCCTCTTGAAGTTGGAGAGCTGTTTACATCTCTGGTTTATTGGCTCAACCTTGGACCAATAAACCAACTTTTGGTGACTTTACAGGACTTAAGTTGACTCTCCCGAAATGCTGTTGCCCTGATCTGTTCAAAAATACAGCTAAAAGCTCCCGCTCAGAGCCACATGCTGACAGAGTAATGTCGCTTCCTCGTGTTTGTGTTTTTGTGACCGTTCTTTTGCGGTATTTTCTTCTTCCCTCAGCTGATTCTACTGAAGCGCAAGCTGTTTCCCAGACGCAGGGTCAGCAACGATGTCAACCCAGAGCGTGTGTGAAGAACGAGGGAAAACGTCCTTATCCACCCCTCTGCATCCTCCCTCTCTCCACCCTGCTCCCTCCACCTCTCGCTGAGTTCAAAGTGAGGGCCATGCAGGGGTAGGTGGAGAGTGAGGAGGGCTATCCCTAAATCTCGAAACGTCCTCACCTGGGATTGCGTCAGCATGGGTCAAGGAGAGGGGAACTCTGGTAAACAACGTAAATCATGTGTGGCGGGTAAGATGATTGACAGGCATCACCTGGCTGGGAGATGCTGTGCCAGCGGACAAAGCCTGTAAAGCCAGAAACTTCTCTTCCCTTTCACCAGGGGCGCCAGAGGGACTTATCGCCCACACGCCAGGCTGTGGAGAAGGACACTGACTGAGCCAACTATGTGCTAAACTGCTCCAGTCCAGTCAGCGTGGGCAGTGTGATTGATGTACTGTTAAAAGCATGATCTGGAAGCGATTGACGGGAGACACCATCTCTGGTGTGGGTTTACAGCACCTTTAACCATGAGAGCTGTAACCTTCCGAAGCGTTCGAGGTTAGGTTGGACACTTTTTTTAATTGAACCTATATTCCACAGAAGGAAAAAAGGGATCGGGAAGGGAAGGGGTTGATCAGAATAACAGGAATTATGCCATTTGACCTGTTTCACTGTCTACATTCAACACAAGTGCCTTATTTGAAAGAGTGTTACCTGAAGTATGAGACTGTATGACCTTGTTTACCCATTGTCCCTGCTTGCCTTTTTACATGTCTTGGTTGGATTTGGTATTTACATGTCATAAGTGATTTCTTTCAAAGGCATGGGGTTGTGGGTGAAAAATGGCACACCGGTTGTTTAAAAAAAAATCATGAATGTTTCACAGTGTGTCTGTGGGATACTGTACATATAGCTCTGCTAGTGTCTGAAATTCACATCTCTGCAGCATCTGATTGTATTGTTCAGTGAATGCGTTCCTAATGAATGCCACGGACTGTTAATTTAGCTCCACAAGTGTTCTACTACTGACCCTCAATTCTATGGTCTCTCTGTTGAGCCTTCGTTGCCTGCATTTGGTAGCTCTCCTCTCCGCTCACAAGCGGTGCATTGATGTGAATGATTGCCAGCAGCAGTAGAACCATGATGTTTTGCTGCCTTAGTATTGCTGAACTGTGGTATGCAGTGTGTCAGATTTACACAGCAAGCATAAATCTGGGACACTCAAATTAGGATGTGTAGCAAGGTTACTTAAGAAAATTGGGGTGGGCGTATAATGCGAACATTAGTAACCCAAAAGGTTGCGTGTTTGGCTCTTTGGCAACTAACTCATTTTTAAATACTTTGCAAATTGGAATTTGTAACATGTACTATATGGCGTGCCATGGATTTATGTACAGAATAACACAAAATGCTCTGAGACCAGGTTGAATTACAACAATGGGTGGTATGCATGGACATTGAGTTAATGTACATTTGAATTGAGTCTCTTGGGGGTGTCAAATTCACAATTTTAGTTTAGTCAACACTTTGGCTCATCCCAAAATCAAATAAACCTGAATCACTTGGTTATGCTTTAAATTATGAAATGGAATTTGTTGAATGGAAAATATTTCTTTATTACAATCATTTTGAACTTTAGTATAAAGATGTTTCACTTGTATTGAATAGTGCAATACCATGTTAAAATTGAGCATGTGGCATTTAATGCATAGTTTAAGTTCACACCCTGATTGAACAAAAACAGGTGGCTAACTTAAGGTTGGCTGTTATTTCCAGACAAAGTTATTGAAATGTTACGTAATCTGAAGGCTCTCATTGGAATTCTACCCAGAAATATCTGCGAGTCAAAATGTCCTTTTTAGGGGCATTTTCTCTATGGTACGGTGGGCATATTCCTAGAGTAGGGGTTCTTGATTTACTTATCTTTGTTCCAATAGTTACATGACCGCAGAGGCAAAACAATACACCGTTGCATCCCTTTGTCTGTCTATCCTAAAGTTGTCAAACAATGCATTCAGCTATGGCCTGAAACAGTTCAGAATCATACCGTTCAACAAATCACAATGTACCAAATGCATTTTCCTAATGCATTTTCTAAATGTGATGGGGAAAAAAAAGATGGCTTCCAGTACAGAATTATAGTAAACAGTAAAATAAGTTCCAGTACAACGTTCTCAGTGTTACGTATATTGTCTGATACTTCAACCATAAATACTGGTTTCATAGTGATGCAGAAAATAAACATTTTAGTACTTGCTCCTAAACTGCTTCAAATTTTTAAAATTAAAACAAAGGATTCAAAAACATTTAAGGCGCCAAACAGAATTCTGTACAATCAAATAATTAGCCCTTTACGGAGAAGAACGTTGAAAGCAGATGGGACTCTGGTGTTAACACATCAACATGACTACAAGGACTTCAACTGGAGTAGAGTTGAGGTTACATGGTGCTGGATACACTGGGGATTCACAGTCAGATGGAAGCCCTTGTAGAAGAAATGTCACTGTTTTCAGCGTTAACCCAGACCCTTGCCCCTTCACCTGCAGTCCTTGACAATTAACGTACCATACCTCATTAGGAATGTCTCATTCTACTTTTGGAAGTTTTCCGAGGTTGAAAGGTTGATTTATTTTGTATTTCCTAGCACTGATCGAGTTCATTTCATGTCAGATTGGGTCTCATTCATTAAATAAACATGACTAGTGAATGATTAAGAGCTACAATATCAATTTGAACAATGATATCACATTGTTTAACAAGAGGCTGTTAAGTAAAGACAAATGTGTCTAGTACTGTAGCCTCTAACTTTACAACATTGAATATAGGTCAATTAGATAGGAATATGTATCAATTGTAAGTTAAAACAATTGAGAGAAACCAAATTCAAGGGGGGAAAAACACAAAGCAACTCCTTTATCTGATCACTGAGAAACATTTGATCTTTGCCAAAAAAAATGTATTGTAGCTTTTACCCATAGTGTAATGATGTAGTCTAAATTAAATGAGCTGAAAATAATGGAGGATGTTAAAACCGGTCTGATGATATTTATCAAATCTGAGTCTCAGATTACCTCAGGTAGTGATTACTTCCTATACGGAGACAAAGAAAAACCAACCAACTTATTTCCATGCCAGCTACTCTGCACTCATCCAGTGAGATACAGACCAGAGTGTTACCCTTGACGATGGATCTAATCAGGGGTGGTTACGTCGTTCCTGTCATTACTCTAGTGTTATTACAGGCAACCTTTAGTCAGAGGTGGTCACTGTGTCAAGGCTGCTGAGGTTTGGGGTGGAGGGGACCTCTTCATCATCGTCGTCTGCTTTCAAGAGCGGGGCGGCGTCCTCCGCCTCCTTCCGCCGGGCAAAACGTCAGTTGCGTTTGAGGGCAGCTTGCGCCGTGATGCTGAACACGTGAATGCGCAGGTGAGAGGCGATCTGGATGCACACGCCTGTGCAGTAGCGCGTCAAGTCAATCAACGACAGGACCTGTGGAGGAAATACAAGGACCGGCATGATAAATGGACTTGATGCACATAGGGCAGGTGTTCCCGGGCAGTTTGTGGTTGGGGGAAACTTCTGCTCCTATCTATGTGGAAATATCAACTGAAGTGGGTTGAAAATGACACCAGACCTGTACGAAAACAGTTTGATGACAGAAGTACGGAATAGTGAAGACGTGAGAACTCACCATTGCGATCCAGAGGACTATGTGCTCGTCGATGAAGCTGTTGAAGTACTGGTTGAGGAAGAGGAGGCCAGGCCCGATGAACGCCGTGTCTGGGAGATAAAGCTCACTCTTGGTCATGTGGGCCACCTGACAAGGACAGAGGAACACAAAAAGGAACATAGAGATATTACAGGAGGAGCAGAGCTAATGAATGAGCTAAGGTAAATACTGGTACAGCTTTCACTGTTACATATAGAGGTCCCATTTATGGGAGGAAAAGTATTCATTGCTTGCTTGATAAGACACTCCAGAAAGACAGAAAAATATATTTTTTTATGAATTTCCCATCAGACAGTAGACTAGAGAGATGAATAGATTGAGAGATGACAGCAAAGTAAGAAAGTGAAGACTATTATATTAAATGGAGCGCTCACAACTAGCTTGTTGGCGATCTTGGCGACGACCATGCCGAAAGTCAGGATGTAGAGGCAGGGGTGCAGCTCAAAAAGCTGGTTGGATGACTTCTTAAAGATGATGAAGGCCAGTGTGAGGATGAGGCCGATGTGCATACCTGGTGCCAGCACACTGGTGTCCTAAGGAACACACGGCAAAATAGTGAATAACTTTGAATTGTTAACCTAGAATATAAGCCAAAAAAAGTGTTTATTGTCCTAAAATGTACAGTGCCTTCACATGAAATCCAGTTTTATTTATACAGCACATTTCAGACATGGAATGCAACGCAATGTGTTTTACAGAAAAAAACAAATGAAAATAAAATGCTGAAATATTTACTACATAAACAGAAACTGAACAACTAAAAAGCACCCTAAGGAAAAGCAAAGCTAAAAATATGTGTTTTAAGACCTCTTAAATATGTCCACAGTTTCAGCCTCCCTCAGGTTCTCTGGCAGGCTATTCCAGAGGCTGGGGGCATAATACCTAAAGTCTGCCTCTCCTTGCCTCTTGGTCCTAGGATTTAGGATAGTTGAAAGGCCAGTACCAGAGGACCTGAGGGACCTACTGGGTACATAACTTAAAAGCACTCAGAAAAAATTAACACTGCTTGAATTTTTCCACATTTAGTCGCTACGAAATTTCATCAGCCGGTGATTGTCAAGCAAATAACTGCAGGCCTCACGGAAATTGACTGTTAATTAACAAACACATTTAGCATCTCCTGGCTTCCAAACAAGCCACTGATGCAGACTTTTGGAACATCTACATTTGAAATATTCTAATAAATCCATGTAATATCGCCTACACATTCACAATAAATCCATTTATTTTAGACCGGTCTAAAGAAACATGATATGAAGAAAATGTAGTCTATTTCAGAAGAACATAATACACTGGACTTGCTTACCAAGAAGACCGTGAATGTTCCCGAGTGGCCGAGTTACAGTTTTGACTTATATCTACATGAAAATCCATAGCAACACCTGAAAATGGTTGTCTAGCAATGAAAAACAACCAATTTGGTAGAGCTTGAAGAATTTAGAAAATAATAAAAATGGGAAAATGTTGCACAATCCAGTTTTGGAAAGCTCTTTTAAAAGGTGCTTCTACAAAGTACTTGACTCAGGGGCGTGAATACTTGTGTAAATGAGATATTTCTGCATTTCATTTTCAATACATTAGCAAAAAAAAATTGAAAACATTTTTTTTGAATTCATTTAAAAAAACAAAATGTGGAATAAGTCAAGGGGTATGAATACTTTCTGAAGGCACTGTATATGTAACGTTTTCCTACCAGGTCGGATGTTAAGACTTAAACGTAATAGAAAAACATCAACCCAAATATTTAGCTAAACACGTCATTACATAATAATACTTACAGCCACGGTGGAGCCGTTCTTGCCGACGCCCCCGTTGAGGATGACGTGGAAGTAGTTATAGCAGGAGTACACGGCTCCCCCAATGATGCCCATGATGGGGAAGGCGTACAGCTTCACCCCAAGGACGGGCAACTACAAGAGGGTAAAACAACCAAGAGTTTCAATTAATAGAACTTAACTTCTGTCACAGCAGCTAGCGTTGTTTACACCAGTAAGCTGTGGGTGGGCGGGGCATGCTGCTGAGGCCAAGATGGGAGGAGAAGCCAATAATATTGCGTGGTGACATCAGCTGTTTGCTAGCCAGATCATGTGATCATGTCTACGCCACGATGGATTAGCTACCCATAATTACCTTCTTACTTCTGATTGTGACGTTTAGTCGTTAAGCCTCCACAGGCTGCACAGAGTGAAAGTGAAACAAAAAGGACTATTTAATAACTAGTAGATTGTTGTTGTGGGGTTGGTTGGTTGAGTGGTTATACAGTACATGTTAAGGATTGGTTATGTTGCCTTAAAGTGCCAAATGTTGGGGTAAAATTTGTGTCGTCATATCGTGCCAAATGTTGGTGTAAAATGTCCAAGTCTCCAAATCCTACGGCTTAGTTGACAGAAAAGGAAAGAAAGAGAGTGTATGAGTGGGTATGGGAGTGCGTGTTAGGTTTGTGTGCATGGATAGATAAATGTATTGAAGCCATACCCTGTAGTCCCAAAGGGCCACGCCACCAAAAGCTGACATCACATACATGACAACGATGGCAATCTGGACCTCTGTCACATCAACCCTGGGTGGAGAGAATTTATAGAACTCAGATCAGAACAAGACTGTATATTTTATGAAGCACGATGGACTAGACTTAAGTACTATGTCAAAAACAAAAAGGTTGTTATCTGTCTAGCAACATGTAAACAAATAATATAATTGGGCATCATTTCTACTTACAGGCCAAAGCGCAGCGTTCCGGAAACATAGGTTTGCCAGTGTGCACAGAAGAACATGAACATCCCCACAAAGCCACAGAAGAACATCCAATCAGGGTAGCTTCCTATCCCACAGGACATACATGTTCCCACGGAAACAAAAACTGGAGAGAGAGAAGAGAGAGACAGAACTAAATGAGCAACAATGTGTCATACAGTGGCTTGAGAAAGTATTCACCCCCTTGGCATTTTTCCCATTTTGTTGCCTTACAACCTGGAATTAAAATAGATTTGAGGGGTTTGTATCGTTTGATTGATACAACATGCCTACTTTGAAGATGTAGAGCCCCCTTTTGCAGCAATTACAGCTGCAAGTCTCTTGCGGTATGGCACATCTAGTCACTGGAATGTTTGCCCATTATTCAAGGCAAAACTGCTCCAGCACCTTCAAGTTGAATGGGTTCTACAGGTGTACAGCAATCTTTAAGTCATACCACAGATTCTCAATTGGGTTGAGGTCTGGGCTTTGACTAGGCCACTCCAAGACATTTAAATGTTTCCCCTTAAACCCCTCAAGTGTTGCTTTAGCAATATGCTTTGGGTCATTGTCTTCCTGGAAGGTGAACCTCTGTCCCAGTCTCAAATCTTTGGAAGACTGAAACAGGTTTCCTTCAAGAATTTCCCTGTATTTAGCACCATCCTTCAATCCTGACCAGTTTCCCAGTCCATGCCAATGAAAAACATCTCCACAGCATGATGCTGCCACCACCATACTTCACTGTGGGGATGGTGTCCTCGGGTGATGAGAGACGCTGTTTGGCACAAACCCTACGTTTTCCTTGATGGCCAAAAAGCTCAATTTCTGAACAGAGTACCTTCTTTCATACATTTGAGGACCCTCCCACATGCCTTTTGTATTTGCTTATTTTTTTCTTTAATGGCTTTTTTTTTCTGGCCACTTTTCTGTCAAGCTCAGCTCTGCGGAGTGTACGGCTTAAAGTGGTCCTATGGACAGACACTCCAATCTCAGCTGTGGAGCTTTGCAGCTCCTTCAGGGTTATCTTTGGTCTCTTTGTTGCCTCTCTGATTAATGCCCTCCTTGCCTGGTCTGAGTTTTGGTGGGCAGCCCTCTCTTGGCAGGTTTGTTGTGGTGCCATATTCTTTCTATTTAAAAAAAAATAATGGATTTAAAATGGTGCTCTGTGGGATGTTCAAAGTTTCAGATATAAAAAAACCTCAATCCTGATCTGTACTTCTCCACAACTTTGTCCCTGACCTGTTTGGAGAGCTCCTTGGTCTTCATGGTGCCGCTTGCTTGGTGGTGCCCCTTGCTTAGTGGTGTTGCAGACTCTGTGGTCTTTCAGAACAGGTGTATACAGTTGAAGTCAGAAGTTTACATACACCTTTGCTGAATACATTTCAACAATTCCTGACATTTAATCCTAGTAAAAATTCCCTGTTTTAGGTCAGTTAGGATCCCTACTTTATTTTAAGAAAGTGAAATATCAGAATAATAGTAGAGAGAATGATTTATTTCATCTTTTATTTCGGTCATCACATTCCCAGTGGGTCAGAAGTTTGCTACCAAATACTAATTTAGTGTATGTATTGCCTTTAAATTGTTTAACTTGGGTCAAATGTTTCAGGTACTTGACCAAATACTTTATTTCCACCATAATTTGCAAATCAAATTCATAAAAAAATCCTACAATGTGATTTTCTGGATTTTTTTTCTCATTTTGTCTGTCATAGTTGAAGTGTACCTATGATGAAAATTACAGGCCTCTCATCTTTTTAAGTGGGAGAACTTGCACAATTGGTGGCTGACTAAATACTTTTTTGCCCCACGCACCACTTTTCAGTTATTTTTTACATTTCACTTCATCAATTTGGAATATTTTGTGTATATACATTACCTGAAATACAAATAAATATCCATTTAAATTACAGGTTGTAATGCAACAAAATAGGAAAAACACCAAGGGGGATGAATACTTTTGCAAGGCACTGTACTTCTGACGCATAGAACAATGTATGTTGTCATTCAATATGACACACTGGTTGCTATGAAGCTAAACACTAAATTCAGTCTAGTCCAGACTCTAGACAAAAGTACAGGGGAGCCCCACTGCTTGAAACACACTTGGTCAGGTACTGTAAAGCACCACAAATGAAAACAGGCAACAACAAAAATTATTTTGCCCGCACCTGTGGAGACAGCATCACAGCCGTGGTCAAAGAGCTCCCCCAGTGCAGAGCTGCTGTTTGTCCTCCGGGCCTGCTTCCCATCGATGGCATCCAGCGACTGATAGATGAACAGGCCCAACGCACTCAGAATGAAGGCCCATGCTGGAGCCTGGAAAGAGGTAGGAAGACAGAGGGAGGGAAGGAGGGAGAGCGAGAGGGGGGAAGGAGGGAGAGCGAGAGGGGGGAAGGAGGGAGAGCGAGAAAGGGAGGGAGAGAAATTTGATTAAACAAGACGATGGAATGACCTGGTTTCAATTTCAAATAGGACAAACTTTTCCTCCACCATCCCCCGTTGAAGAGAAAGATCTCGGTCTTTGTTAACTCCAAGTCAGAAGACAAACAGACTTTGTTTACATGAGATGCAGGGTGTATTACCAAATCAGTGAAGATTGAAGAAAGCCATGACACACATCGGGGAAAGTTGTTTATCTTATTTCGAGTCACTTCTTGCAAAACTGAGAGTTGGACAAGTTTCCTTCAACACGAGTTTGCTTTCTCTAACAGACACGTTCTAACATTTCCTAAAACGTATGCTTACTACAGCTGTTTTCTACAAAATGATTTGAAAGGCAAAACAGCATATTGCAGGCCTGGGCAATTATTTTGACAGATGTATCTACTGTAAAATCACATCCAGATATGCCACTTATTTTACTTTTTTTTTTTTACATGCACAGAAATAAACGACATCCATGTTCTCATTTTGTTAGGTATTTTCATTATTAAACATGCAATGAACTACATGGAGGGAGAAATACTGTGCATTCAGCATCACAGACAGAACTCTTGTTAACAGGTATGCAACACGAGTAACACGAGAGAGCTCAAAATTACATTTAAAAACTACTAAGTCTGATGGGCATTGACAAGAGCAGTGAAGTCAGGTATAGTTTCTGACGTCGCTATGTGCAGGATTGCTGAGAGGTGAGAGTCACTAAGAGATGATCTGTGCCTTGACTTGTTATATTTCATCACTGAAAATGTCTGTTTACATCCATAGGTTGATCCAAACAGTACAAACATATTCTCAGCATGACTCCTAACCTTTGGAAAGTGTTGTTCATCGAAAGATGCATAGAACCTCGTCAGTGACATCGTTTTCAATATTTCTCCAATCACTGCATCAGACTGAAGATCGATAAGCTCAAGTTGCAGGTCAGTGGTAGCGTTATCCACATTGAAGGTGAAAGGAGAGGAAACCAACAGCATGTCATTTTCCAACACTTGGAAATCCTCAAAATGACGAGAAAACTCACAGTTCAAAGCACGCAGCAGCGATGTATACTTCTCCCGCTGGTCATCTGATAGGGAACAGACTAGTAGTGTCAGAAGGTCATCTGATAGGGAACAGACTAGTAGTGTCGGAAGGTTGTTGGCTTCTACTTGGTGGGTCAGGAGGAGTAATTTTCCCTTGAAGGCTTTGACAAGGCTGTACATATGATGTTACAAAAGGCCCTTCCCTTGTAGTTTGGAATTCAGTTAATTCATGGAAGGCCATGATGTCCACGGTGAAGACAAAGTCAGCCAACCATTCTTTATCTTGCAGTTGATCCACATAATATTTTCCTTTCATTTGCAAAAACTCAGCAATCTCTACTTCAGGTCCCACACCCTTTTAACACTTCTTAGGGCTGAAATCCCGTTAACGGGATGATATGACAACAGCCAGTGAAAGTGCAGGGAGCCAAATTCAAAACAGAAATCTCATAATTAAAATTCCTCAAACATACATATATCTTATACGGTTTTAAAGGTAATCTTGTTGTTAATCACACCACAGTGTCCGATTTCAAATAGGCTTTACGGCGAAAGCACCACAAACGATTATGTTAGGTCACCACCAAGCCACAGAAAAACACAGCCATTTTTCCAGCCAAAGAGAGGAGTCACAAAAAACACAAAGAGATAAAATTAATCACTAACCTTTGATCTTCATCAGATGACACTCATAGGACTTCATGTTACACAATATATGCATGTTGTTTGATAAAGTTCCTATTTATATAAAAAAATCAGAGTTTACATTGGCGCGTTACGTTCACTAGTTCCAAAAACATCCAGTGATTTTGCATAACCACATCGATTCAACAGAAATACTCATCATAAATACAAGTTATACACATGGAATTATAGATGTACTTCTCCTTAATGCAACCGTTGTCAGAATTCAAAACAACTTTACGGAAAAAGCAAACCATGCAATAATCTGAGACGGCGCTCAGAAAATGAATCAAATTAGCCGCCATGTTGGAGTCAACAGAAACCAGAAATTACATTACAAATATTCCCTTACCTTTGATGATCTTCATCAGAATGCACTCCCAGGAATCGCAGTTCCACAATAAATGCATGATTTGTTCGATAATGTCCGTTATTTATGTCCAAGTATCTACTTTTGTTAGCGTTAGGTACACATATCCAAATGCTCATGCGTTTGGACAAAAACTTCTAAAAGTTATATTACAGGTCAAAGAAACATTTCAAACTAAGTATAGAATCAATCATTAGGATGTTTTTATCATAAATCTTAAATAAAATTCCAACCGGAGAATTCCTTTGTGTCTACAGTAGCAACGGAACGCAAGTCGATATCATGTGGAATGCACGTGACCAGGAAATGGCTCTCTGCCAGTAACCTGACTCATTCAGCTCTTATTCAGTCCCACAACACAGCAGAAGCCTCATTCAAGTTTCTAAAGACGGTTGACATCTAGTGGAAGCCCTAGGAAGTGCAACCTCATTCATATCCCAATGTGAATTCAATAGGGCCTGGGTTGAAAATATACCAACCTCAGATTTCTCACTTCCTGTTTGGATTTCTTCTCAGGTTTTTGCCTGCCATATGAGTTATGTGTTATACTCACAGACATCATTCAAACAGTTTTAGAAACTTCAGATGGGTTTCTATCCAATACTAACATGCATATATTAGCAACTGAGACTGAGGAGCAGGTCGTTTACTCTGGGCACCTTTCATCCAAGCTACTCAATACTGCCTCTGCAGCCATAAGAAGTTTTAAGCACCTTCCCCAAACTCAGCCATCTCACGTTTGTGTGGTAGTGGAGATCTGCATGACCCGACTCTGTCTCTTCCAACAGGGAGACAAACTGCATGTAGTTTAAAGATGTTGCTCTTATGAAGTTTACCACTTTAGTGAATGTATCCACAACATGGCTCATTTTCAGAACACATTGACAGAGCACCTCCTGATGAATAATGCAATTCAAGAAAATTATTTTCTGATCTGGGTTCAGCTCAGCTACTTGATCTTGTGTCCTCTCCAAAAGGCCAACGTTTTTTCCTGTCAAGTTTGGGCACCCATCAGTGGTCACGCTGGATAACATTTCAAAACTCAGTCCCAGCTTGGCCACACACTTATTAACCTCCTTCAATAAATATTTCCCTGTGGTTGTCGTCTTCATTGACTGCTCTGAAGCAAGCTCCTCTGTAATTTCAATGTCTGGGGTTATGCCTGGTAATATCAACAACTGCGCCCTGTGTCGCGTTCATCACTGCTCTTATCCAGGGCCAAGGAGAAATAGGTGAAATCCTTTACCTTGTCTTTCAACTGTTGTTCTATATTCTCTGCGATGTCCTCAACACACTATGTCTAGGGTTGCAAAGGGTTTGAATTTGGGGTATTTTGCTTAAATTCATAAAAAAAAGTTTGTTTATAACAGTGAACCTTTTTTTGTGGGATACACAAGGCAATTCTAGGTATTGTGGCATATTTTGGTTAAACTATCCCCAATTCAATGGAATTGCAACCCTCTACATGCACAGTGCATTCTTCCATCACATGTACAGCTGATTCTCAAGATCTTGCACACGAATGAGATACTATTGAGCCCACACTACTACACTGTCTGAGCCAAGGACTACATGCTTTCTGGTAAGTTTTGATTACAATACTGGGTGGGAAGAATATATTTAATATGACATACATGATTTTTTGTTAACTAGTAAATAGTAGCCTACATCAAAGTGTGTTTAAATCATTGCTAACAATTTCTGCTAGTTAGTTTTTGCTACCATGTGGGTTTTAGCGTGCTTGAGCCTGCTAACTGAGGAGTGTTAATTCACCTGTTTCCATACATGTTTAATTTTAACCTTTCTGATCTCCCCATCCCGGATCCGGGTTCGTGAATACAGACTCAAGCTCATTACCATAACGCAACGTTAACTATTCATGAAAATCGCAAATGAAATGAAATAAATATGCTAGCTCTCAAGCTTAGCCTTTTGTTAACAACACTGTCATCTCAGATTTTCAAAATATGCTTCTCAACCATTGCAAAACAAGCATTTGTGTAACAGTATTGATGGCTAACGTAGCATTTAGCATTAGCATTTAGCTGGCAACATTTACACAAAAAAACAGAAAAGCATTCAAAAAAATCATTTACCTTTGAAGAACTTCAGATGTTTTCAATGAGGAGACTCAGATAGCAAATGTTCAGTTTTTCCTGAAAGATTATTTGTTTAGGACAAATCGCTCCGTTTTCTGCGTCACGTTTAGCTATGAAAAAACCCCTGTATCCAGGATTGTGTAAATCTATCAGCAAGCTCATTAGCATAACACAACGTTAACTATTTATGAAAATCGCAAATGAAATGAAATAAATATGCCATCTCTCAAGCTTAGCCTTTTGTAAACAACACTCATCTCAGATTTTCAAAATATGCTTCTCAACCATAGGAAAACAATAATTTGTGTAAAAGTAGCTAGCTAGAGTTAGCATTTCGCGTTAGCATTTAGCGTTAGCATTAGCGTTAGCATCCAGCACGCAACATTAACAAAAACATAAAAGCCTTCAAATAAAATAATTTACCTTTGAAGAACTTCTGATGTTTTCAATGAGGATACTCTCAGTTAGATAGCAGATGCTCAGTTTTTCCAAAAAGATTCCTTGTGTATTAGAAATAGCTCCGTTTTATACATCACATTTGGCTACCAAAAAAAATCCATAAATTCAGTCCTCAAAACGCAAACTTTTTTCCAAATTAACTCCATAATATCGACTGAAAACATGGCAAACGTTGTTTAGAATCAATCATCAAGGTGTTTTTCACATATCTCTTCATTGATACATCGTTCTTGGACACATGCTTTCTCCCCTGAATCAAATGGTAAAGTAGAAGCAGCTGGCAATTGCGCACCGAATTCGACGCAGGACACCAGGCGGACACTTGGAAAATGTAGTCTCTTATGGTCAATCTTCCAATGATATGCCTACAAATACGTCACAATGCTGCTAAGACCTTGGGCGAACGACAGAAAGTGTAGGCTCATTCGTTGCGCAATCACAGCCATATAAGGAGAGAATGGAAAACAGAGCTTCAGAAATTCTGCTAATTCCTGGGTGATGCATCATCTTGCTTTCGCCTGTAGAATGAGTTCTGGGGCACTTACAGACAAAATCTTTGCAGATTCTGAAACTTCAGAGTGTTTTCTTTCCAAAACTGTCAAGAATATGCATAGTCGAGCATCTTTTCGTGACAAAATATCGCGCTTAAAACGGGAACGTTTTTTATCCAAAAATGAAATAGCGCCCCTAGAGCTCTAACAGGTTAAAACATGCATCTTACAAAGGAGTTGTTTAATCTAACTGCTTAACTATTTATCTGTACATGGAATTGTATTTGGATTTTTTAACTCATTTTTTCCTAATCATTACAGAAAAATGCCACGGGCACTATCTTTCACTGCGGCTAATATAGAAGGAAAAGCTGTGTACATTTACAAATACTGTGCCAAATCATACATGAAGAATGCAACAAAGATGCAGAAGCATCTGGCCTAGTGCATAAAGTACCCTCAGCACTCACAAGCAACCTCTGACAAAAGTCCCTCTACTTCTATTCGAGGTGAAAATGATGATGAATCTTATCGATAGCAACAGCTAATTGTCCTCCTGGAATCAGAACTTTTTTTGACTCAATGGAGGAACGTAGTAAGAGAAGTGCTGATGAATGTCTTGCTCGAGCTATGTATGCAACTGGTTCACCTCTGATGCTCACAGGCAATGTGTATTGGAAGAGATTTCTGAATGTTCTTTGCCCAGCATACTCCCCTTCAACCAGACATGCTTTATCTACTCATTTTCTGGATGCAGAGTTCAACAGAGTTTAAGTGAAGGTCAAGCAAATCACAGAGAAAGCAGATTGTATTGCAATCATCTCTGATGGGTGGTCAAATGTTCGTGGGCAAGGAATAATTAACTACATCATCTCCACCCCTCAACCAGTATTCTAGAAGAGCACAGACACAAGGGACAACAGAAATACCGGTCTCTACATTGCAGATGAGCTGAAGGCAGTCAATGACCTTGGACCACAGAAGGTATTTGCACTGGTGACAGACAATGCTGCGAACATGAAGGCTGCTTGGTCTAAAGTGGAGGAGTCCTATCCTCACATTACACCCATTGGCTGTGCTGCTCATGCATTGAATCTGCTCCTCGAGGACATCATGGCACTGAAAACAATGGATACACTCTACAAGAGAGCCAAGGAAATGGTTAGGTATGTGAAGGGTCATCAAGTTATAGCAGCAATCTACCTCACCAAGCAAAGTGAGAAGAACAAGAGCACCACATTTGAAGCTGCCTAGCATGACGTTGTCATCATGTTTGACAGTCTCCTAGAGGGGAAGGAGTCTCCAAGAAATGGCCATATCACAGTCTGGCGATATGGACAGCCCCATCAAGAGGATCCTCATGGGTGATGTATTTCGGGAGAGAGTGGCAAGCAGCCTGAAACACCTGAAACCTATAGCAGTAGCCATTGCACAGATTGAGGGAGACAATGCCATTCTGTCTGATGTTCAGACTAGAGGTCGACCGATTAATCGGAATGGCCGATTAATTAGGGCCGATTTCAAGTTTTTCATAACAATCGGAAATCGGTATTTTTGGGCACCAATTTTGCCAATTCTTTTAATGTATTTATTTTTTACACCTTTATTTAATCTTTATTTAACTAGGCAAGTCAGTTAAGAACACATTCTTATTTTCAATGACGGCCTAGGAACGAGGCAGAACGACAGATTTTTACCTTGTCAGCTCGGGGGATCCAATCTTGCAACCTTACAGTTAACTAGTCCAACGCTCTAACCACCTGCCTCACGAGGAGCCTGCCTGTTACACGAATGCAGTAAGCCAAGGTAAGTTGCTAGCTAGCATTAAACTTATCTTATAAAAAAAACAATCAACGACTGTCGTTGCTCCAACGTGTACTTAACCATAAACATCAATGCCTTTCTTAAAATCAATACACAAGTATATATTTTTAAACCTGCATATTTAGCTAAAAGAAATCCAGGTTAGCAGGCAATTTTAACCAGGTGAAATTGTGTCACTTCTCTTAAGTTCATTGCACGCAGAGTCAGGGTATATGCAACAGTTTGGGCAGCGAACTAATTTGCCAGAATTTTACGTAATTATGACACAACATTGAAGGTTGTGCAATGTAACAGGAATATTTAGACTCATGGATGCCACACGTTAGATAAAATACGGAACGGAATAAATGTTTTGTTTTCGAGGTGATAGTTTCCATTTGACCTAAGGCTCGTATTTCTGTGTGTTTATTATAGTTAAGTCTATGATTTGATATTTGATAGAGCAGTCTGACTGAGGGGTGGCAGCAGCAGCAGGCTCGCAATAGTCAAAGGTATATGGTTTAGAGAGAAATAGTCGCTATAATTCCTGTAATAAGTTGCGGCTGAACTTGAGAGGGGTTCCTTCGTTATTTTGCCGTTCATGTCTTCCATAGAGAATGTCTTGATCTACTTCAAATAAGGTCTGTGTTTCGTGCAGGCTTAAACCGCCTCAGCGTTTTGATACTCGTGTAACTCTCACTAGGATAAAGTAACGTTTGTTAAAATATTTTCATAAATCCACAAAAAAAAAAATATGATCTTCGCTTATATTTAGCCAATATTGATCAGAGTTACCTTGTCCTATGGATATCTACACAGTTATAAAAAAGGCAAGGTGGTGTAAGCCTACACGAAACACAGACCTTATTTTAAGTTAATCTAAAAAATATCCTATGGAATAAATGAAGGAACCGCTTTTCAGATTTTGCTAGGTGTCATGGGAATTATGACTCGCACTTTGGTAGTCAATTCTTACCATGTCCATTATTAAAATAGGATTTCCTGCATATAGAAATTACAGTTTTTGTTTTCAACATTCATCACAGGCAACTTAAACTCTTATTTTTATTCAAACAGTTGAGAGTATTTGTCTCCTAAGCAGACTCTTCAGTATCATTGTCACTTAAGAGCTGTTTGTGTGTTCTACAGATGGCAGAGAAAAGCAGAGCACCAGTGTAGGACAATGACATGGAATTGGCACCAGGGAAAGCAAGGTGTCTTATTTGTGATAAAGATGTAAGCATGGGGTCAGCAACGGCTAAATCAAAAAATACCACCAACCTGTGGAATCACCTTAAGAACACCCATCCAAAAGCCCATATGTATTATATTAAGTTAAAATAAAAAAGTGTTCATTCAGTATTGTTGCAATTGTCATTATTACAAAAATGTATATTTGTTGCAATTGTCATTATTATATATACACACACACACTTTAAAAATCAGCCGATTAATCGCTATCGGCTTTTTTTGTCCTCCAATAATCGGTATCGGTGTTGAAAAATCTGAATCGGTCGACCTCGAGTTCAGACTCTACTTGCAGATGTAAAATAATAAATCCATAATGCCCTGCCCACTTCACTGTTGCTCCAAGCAGAGGAAACTGCCGTTCTGAAATACATCAAAAAGCGTGAAGACCCCCGCAGCGTGCATGTTGGACCCCAAGTATGCTGGCAAGAAGACATATTCCTATATTTCTCTGCATGCTTCGTCTGGAAGTGTAGGGACAAGTTGTAGTCTTTCAAGACAGCGATGCTCTCTTTGCACACAGCATTCCCTGATACCTCAATAAAGACATTTCAATAACTTATTGATTTGAATGACCCTCCCACACCCCCACAAACACACGTGTGAGTGTGTAAGAAACAAAAAGTGAAAGAATGGTAAAGGAAAGTAGATGACCTAACTGTGTGAGTTCCTACCACTGGGACTTGAAGTATTCCCAGCCATCTGGACATTAGGGGTGAGCTAACAGTCAGTGTTTATCATCTCTATACAACAATGTACAAGTCGTGTAGCCAGAAATGTGTTGGTGGGTGGGCCTCAAGAAATTTGGGTGGGACATTTTTTTTCATTAAATAAATAAATACATTTTTTATATATATATATATATATATGAAAACGGCTTTCTGAAATTCTACAAAATGTTACCATGGGGCAAAGAGAAATTGGCATTTTTTATTGCCCAATCTGATTTGATGGGCCTGGCCTTCCAGTAGGTGGGCCCGGGCCCACGCGGTTGCAATGTACTGTACTGGTCTAACTTCTCTCTGCACTGTACTTGCCTGTGTTCTCTCAACACAACACTACTGTATTAGCCTGTGTGTCACCCACAACTATTTTGACAGTAGTTATTTTCTCTTTCTAGATATCCTGCTGTTTTCCAGTCCCTTCCTCTACCAACAACAAACTGCTCTTCAGTAACCCCTGCCCCCCCAAAAAAGCCCTTTCTGTACACAGGTAGTCATCTTAGTCACATGGCTCTCAGGCAAGTTCGGTATGGAGTATAGGCGTACAGGGTCACCCTTGACATATTTTTAGTTGGTCAGTGACAGTGGTGTATGCTGCAGCTTATGTCAAGGCCAGGTAGCCCTTTTATCTAGTTATTCAAAGCTGTACTGAATGTACAGAATTCAGATGGCGACAGGTTACATGTGAGTCCATGGCTGCATTGACACAACAGCTTGTGCTGCATATAAAATGCCCTTGTTGAATTGTCTGCTGCACAAACCTGCCTGGAGCTCGATGGAATCTGGACTTTGTGTCCGTGGTGAGATTCCAATCTGTACTGTGGGATGGGTGGACAAAGGTATAGTACTCATAAACATATTGTAACTAGTCTCTGAATACCCGAGACACGCGCCTGAACGCACACTATACAAAGGACAGAAAAGAAGCCAAACAGGCAAAGGGTAGGTTCACCCACACCCTCTCTCTCTCTTCAGAGAATCGACCTAGGTGGATGACAGGTCATAGTAGGAACACGTGGCATTGTTAAAACCTACGTATTCGCTCTGTTATTGGTTTGTTGACTATGGTTGAAGTTGTATACCTATTGTTATCGATTTGCTTATTTTACATGATCCAATCAAAGTTCAAACTTGCAATAGGTAAAGTTAATATTACTTTAGTTTTCCTTGAACAAACATTCAGCCAGACTTTCTCCCAGTTACCTTAAAATTAATATTCACTTGATTTGTGAGTGGATGAGCAAACATGGTGGCAACTTTGACACTAACTCTTATTTGGCATTTGAATCAAGCAAATGCATTAAGTCAACAACCATAGGCTATTAGACAAACTTTCCAGGAACAAAACATTAGATAGTGGACTGTGCACATTGTCCACCAACTATTCTGATGCTTTGAGCAGTTGTAAAATAACAAAAGTGCTGTAAATGGATTCGAGTTGCAACAATGTTACACATGATCTCAGAGTTACAATGCTGTCATGGGGTATTGCTACATGGCTACTCGAAAGTTTCTCCCCCCAAGGTCGCAAAGCACTTACCTCCTCTGTTGCCGTTGGGCAGTAAAACACCAACACTACAGTTGTGACTATATTTATTACCAGTCCAATTATAGTCAGAGTATTAGGCGCTACCCAAGTTGGAATTTGTTGGACCAGCCAATTCCAATATATCTGACAAGGAGGTTCGAACAGGGATCGACCCGACGCGCTATATTTGTGCTCCTCTAGCCGCTTGAGTTGTGCGGCTGACAGCGGCTCCGGCCACAAGAAATGTGGCATTGTTTTCAGCTTCGGCGCTACGAAAAGTAGCCAATCACCCAGCGATACTTTTGACGTTCCTGTGGGTTTCAGGCACTGATATCTTCTCGCGATCTCCCAGAAAATACTTGCTCATTTGGCAGTTACGTGTGAATAGTAATTTTTCTAGAGCGGAACCATGAATGTCGATATTTTTTCCGTTTGTGATTGAGAATTGCGTTTCAGCAGGAAGCAAGTCTCCGGAAGGGAATGAGGCCGGGAATTTCAAATAAAATGTAGTCATTTGACCACTAGGAGCAGTGAACTACAACTGCAGTAGGTTACTGCAGCTACATAGCTCCATTGAACGTAAAATTGTAACATTTTATTCTGTAGTTGCAACATTTGAGTGCACTCTGAAGTTAATATGGCGTGTTCTTTAAGCATCTTAATACTGTAATTTCACGCTGCATGAGCTCAGAGAAGGTAAAGCCTCCCGGGGGAGAAAGGAGAGACACTCAATTTGTTGTTAGGAGGTAAAGAGAGAAAGTAAAAGAGAGAGCGAAGACTATCAATCTTTAACAGAAGAAGATCGTAAGAGTCCAACGTTTAAGTTTCGAGTGCACTCTGAAGTTAATATGGCGTGTTCTTTAAGCATCTTAATACTGTAATTTGTTCCTATTATGTACTGAAAAACACTTACAAAAAATATTTACACATAAAGGATGCTATGTTACATGTTTTTATTTTATTCCAGGAGTCATAAACAAAAAATTTAAGATGAAAGCATGCGCAGATGGCCTGACAGCTGAGAATATGCTCAAGCCTGAAGTACAGTATGGGCAGAGAAAGCACAGCGTCATGCAGTGTAAGGCTTAAACAAAAGGTGGATAACTGTCTGTTTGAAAGCCCAAATCAAATTTTATTGGTAACATACACATGGTTAGCAGATGTTAAAGCGAGTGTAGCGAAATGCTTGTAAGAACGCGAAATACTGTCAATTCTTATTGTAAATCACCTGATCAGAAATTGTTTAATATTTGTATCTTTTGAAGTTCAATCTTTAATCACAAGACATTGCATTACAGACATCAAGCCATATTGTTTATACATTTCAACATTAGCTCCCTCCCCCAAACACAGTTCCCAATCCCAACAGAGACAAAAACATGTCCAGATAGGTGGAAATTACAGTTTGTCCTACTGCACATTTCCTGCACTACTCATCTAAAATAAAAAGCTACAGCCAAAACACTGCCAACATGCAACTGAGCTTAAACAGAGCCTTTTGAATACTAGGAGATGACACAAAGCTGGTGATGAATTGGCTTCTTCTATGGTAACTAGCTCCCGCACACAGCATGCCATGCCAAAGTCCAGTACAACCCTCCCTCCCCCTCCAGCCCCTCCCTCGACTGCTGGTGAGAGGCAGATCACTAGTGGTGTGACAACAGGTTCCGGGCAGCCTAGGCGTATCAGTGGTTGCTCAGTCCGACTACTTCTCTGGCTGCTCCACGACCTTGGTCTCGCTCATGTACTTATCGATCAGGTGTAAAGGCACTCCACGCTGCATGAGCTCAGAGAAGGTAAAGCCCCCTGGGGGAGAAAGGAGAGACACTCAATTTGTTGTTAGGAGCTATAGAGAGAAAGTGAAAGAGAGCGAAGACGATCAATCTTTAACAGAGAGAAGATCGTAAGAGTCCAACAGGAAAATAGCAGAGGGTCAGCGTGCAACATCGAAACAGACACTGAAACAGCGAAAAGAGGGTGAGTCTGCAACAAAGAAACAGAAGAGAGACACCATACAGTACAAAAAAGAAGAGATACCAAAGTGGATAGTAGTGAGGAGAGAAAATAGAGACAGTGTCAGTAAAGGACAGGTGCAATACGTCACTTTTGAGTCTGTGAGTAAATCTATATCTGCCTAGGCTTACAGTGGCAGAGCTATAGGAGCCATGACATGGCCATTTACTAAGTAGGCCCAAAATGCACCAAGAAGCTCAGGAACATTAACTGGATTAAAGCCTTCTCTAGTACATAATAGATGGTGCATTGACACAAATGATAATAACCCTATTGTGTCAAATATAGGCCTACTATAGATATATCATCTACAGTTGGGCAAAAAAGTATTGTCAGTCACCAATTGCGAAAGTTCTCCCACTTAAAAAGATGAGAGAGGCCTGTAATTTTCATCATAGGTACACTTCAACTATGACAGACAAAATTAGGAGAAAAAATCCTGAAAATCACATTGTAGGATTTTTTATGAATTTATTTGCAAATTATGGTGGAAAATAAGTATTTGATCAATAACAAAAGTTTATCTCAATACTTTGTTATATACCCTTTGTTGGCAATGACAGAGGTCAAACGTTTTCTGTAAGTCTTCACAAGGTTTTCACACACTGTTGCTGGTATTTTGGCCCATTCCTCCATGCAGATCTCCTCTAGAGCAGTGATGTTTTGGGCCTGTTGCTGGGCAACATGGACTTTCAACTCCCTCCAAAGATTTTCTATGGGGTTGAGATCTGGAGACTGGCTAGGCCCCCCCAGGACCTTGAAATGCTTCTTCCGAAGCCACTCCTTCGTTGCCCGGGCGGTGTGTTTGGTGTCCTTTGACAGCTCTTTGGTCTTGGCCATAGTGGAGTTTGGAGTGTGACTGTTTGAGGTTGTGGACAGGTGTCTTTTATACTGATAACAAGTTCAAACAGGTGCCATTAATACAGGTAACGAGTGGAGGACAGAGGAGCCTCTTAAAGAAGAAGTTACAGGTCTGTGAGAGCCAGAAATCTTGCTTGTTTGTAGGTGACCAAATACTTATTTTCCACCATAATTTGCAAATAAATTCATAAAAAATCCTACAATGTGATTTTGTCTGTCATAGTTGAAGTGTACCTATGATGAAAATTACAGGCCTCTCTCATCTTTTTAAGTGGGAGAACTTGCACAATTGGTGGCTGACTAAATATTTTTTTGCCCCACTGTATGTATTAATCAGCAGAAAGTGATCTATGGATGAATTGTATCTTATTACCCCAGTAAATATAACACATATGTACAGGACACCATCCTGGAGTAACGACTTCTGGAAAATAATGTAAGCATAATTTCAACCTTTAATCTTCAATAAAGAGCCATGCTCTGCAAATGTTGGTATTTACTCTGATGTCACAATCAGGCCATTTGCACTACTTTGAAGGTTACTCACCTTTTGTGTGTGGCATATGTTAGATGAGGAACAAACACGGTTACCAGGGAAACACAGGTCATACAAGCAGGCACGTCACACCAACCGTTAAAATAGACTTCTGAAATGTTAGGGGTACGCTTGACTTTAGACAGCCACCCTAGACAGCAACCCTAGAGTGTTATTGGAAAGTAACTGGCTCCAATGAACACTGTCCATACAGTGTCTAGAGCCACATACACAATCTATTATGTTACTGTACATATCACACATCCATTTGGACTAAAGCAGGCAAGCCCTGAACTCTTGCATTCCTTCCCTTGGTACTCTTTCAGACGGGTGGGCGTGAACTTAAATAGACCACCTATTACTGCTGAGAAAAGCTGTATTATTGGCATTTGACAGATGCAGAATGAATGACATAAGCTTCATATGCCAAAACCATATGAAAGCTTACCTTGGATGAGAACATACATTCACTATTCCTGAGTGGGGACTGGGGGGGAGAGAAGAGAAGAGGGGTTATCCAAATGTTTACATGGGGGAGTTATGTGTTCTCCAGGGAATACTGGTCAGTTATTGAACTCATTTTATATGAGGAGTTAAACACGCAATTGAAGGGACATCATCATCTGTTGAGGGGAGACACTAAAACATGGAGCCACAAGATAGTATTCATCGAACAAGGGAACTACATCTAGAACAATACGTATTGGTGCGCGTTTGAGTTATGAGGTGTTGATGTGTGATGACGCCTTAGGAAGAATTGGACCATGCTGTATTGGTGAAGCATGCTACATTTGACGATGCGACTTTGAAGTTGTGGTAGGAAATTCAACAGTGGTAGTCAGATGAACAGGATTTGGCTGAACACAAGTGACATTACTGAAGTCTTGTATGAACACCTGTAACTAGATGAACATGTTTAAAATGAGAAGGAAATGCATAGATTGAATTCAGCCACGTGATGTAATACGTTGTTCCTCATTGGAGTAGCAGGGGTGATGTAATGACAAACCCCCTGGATATTGTATATGACAATATAAGCATATATCATATACGATATATGTACGACGGATACTAACAGGACCACAGCTGATATGGACGGGCCTTTGGTGGTGTAGTCACTGAAACAAACTATGTACTGATCTACGTCACCAAAGAGTCTAGACACCTAACACTGTACACAGGTGGATAACATACACCGCAGGTTACCAGGTACCCTCCAGCCAAAACTGACCTTTAACCTCCAGCTTACACTCCACTAGTGCATCACCCAGGTCATTAATGGCCTTGCAGGAGTACATGCCCCCGTCGTAGGGGCTGGGTTTCCGGATCTCCAGGGTGCAGACCCCTTGGTTGCTAAACATGCGGTAGCGCGGGTCGTCAATGATGGCTATCTTATTCTTCATCCAAATCACTTTGGGCTGAAGTCAAAAACAGAGAAGGTTAGCCCGTTTCCCAGAGAAGCCTCTAAAATATCAATACTCAATTAAGTCAGGGATGTTTCGCAAGTTACTCCCCATAATGTTTATCAAGTAGTATAAAAGTCCTCGCCACTGTATCATTAAAACATTTGTCAACTCAATATGTTGTAGTACATTATTTCAGAAGCATTCAATACATTGCAATGTTTTACTGGTCTGTGGTACTATTTTCTCAGTGAGAGGGCCAACATATTGTTCAAGTTAGAGATACACTGTTATGAACAGTCATATCTTATTACCAAGAGTGCATTAATCAGATAAGCCCTTATATTTACATGGTGCCCATGGTCTGTTAATTTAAGCAGTTTTTCAACCTCTCAACAAAAAACTTCAGGCAGCTGACTAGAGATGTGTTGTTAGAGAGAGGATAGCTGTCAGGTGTAAAGGCTGCCATGGTTGAGAGGCGGTCAGAAAGAGCAGGCTGCAGGTGTAAAGCTTTCAGCATACAGCTGGGGGCCTGGACCATTTGGACCTAGTCCATCCTGTAGGGGTATGGGGAACAGGCTGGAGGGGTATGGGGAACAGGTGGGAGGGGTATGGGGAACAGGCGGGAGGGGTATGGAGAACAGGCTGGAGGGATATGGGGAACAGGCTGGAGGGGTATGGGGAACAGGCTGGAGGGGTATGGGGAACAGGCTGGAGGGGTATGGGGAACAGGCTTGAGGGGTATGGGGAACAGGCTCGAGGGGTATGGGGAACAGCCTGGAGGGGTATGGGGAACAGGCTGACTAAAGGCCTAAGATGACCCACTAGGCCAGGCCATTGGATGTCCCAGCTTCAGGGCTGCAGTCTTTAGGTTTGACTCCTAATGTATCAATTCATGCCATTGATTGGCCAGAGTCAATAAAGAAGACATAATTGGTTTTCCATGTCTAAATCAATTACTAATTAATAGGCAGGACTGAACATCAGCAGCAATGATACCACAACCATGTCCAGGAGTTTAGTTGGACAGAACATTCCCAGAGAATTGGTGTAGGCACTGTCTAAGTACGGTCCTACACACCTAGCCTGAGTCCCAGATCTGTTTGTGTCGTCTTGCCAACTCCAATTGCTGAAATGGAGTTGGCAAGACAGCACAAACAGATCTGGGACCCGGGCTACACCTACCCGTGGGTTGGCGCGGACGCTGCAGTTGAGGGTGGCGTTGTAGCCAGCGATGGCAAAGGTGTTGATGAGGGGCTGGGTGAACTTGGGAGGCTCTTTGAAGTCGTGGTCGATGTACTCGGGGTTCTTCAGTTGCATGCCTGCAGAGGAAGGAAGGGAGGAAGAATGGGGTTGTACATGATACAGGCGCTGGGCTGTATCATGGGGGAATTTCCCTTGTGATCATGATTGAAGGAGAGACAGTATTTTAATTCATCATCTGCGGTCAGAGACAGCAACATCGGCATTAACAGTACAATGAAACATGCTATGTAGTGTATAAGCCAGCTCTGAAGGAAAGCAACTGGTCCAATTCTGTAAAAATGAATATTTTATCACTATGTATCGTTACCTTGTGACAAAAAAACAAAGAAGAAAACGAAAAAAGAAGTGACTGATGTTCATGTCCATCTGCTTTTTGAACGAGTTGGTCCATAATATTAGAAAGTAGAGGGGGTGACATACTGTTCATATTTTTCATTGCTCTCCATATGGTATCCCCCCCCCCCCCCCACACACACACACACACACACACAGGAGCTCACACATACCTTCTTTAACGATGAGGGCGCTGTCCTTGGTCTGGGTGGCACCCTCGCTCAGACCCACCATGTTCTCAGAGTAGATTCTGAAGTAGTACTCATTCCCCACCACCAGCTCTGTGATGGTGATGCAGGTGCGGTGGTAGTGCTCAATACACGTGTACCACTCCTGTCCCATAGAGAGCAGATTCGTTTAAACATGCAGGGGATCACATTGAGTAGCACATACACTTGAATTCCATATGCATAATACATACAGAGGTACTTTTCCTGTAAAAATCTCTCCCTCATACTGATTCCATATAGTACAGTACCAAGTGATGCATTCAGCAGACTCATACCATGGTCTTCTTGTCTGCTTTCTGGATGGTGTAGCCTGTAATGGCGGCGTTGCCATTGTCCTTTGGAGGGGTCCAGTCCAGAGCCACGTTTCCTCCCCAGACCTCATCTATCTTCACACACTGTGGAGGCCCTGGGAGGTCTGAGTGGAGAGATTAATCCGTTGACATCATTAACATCAGTATGGGTCTTATTTATGTGCTAGACATTAGCTGCTGTGAAAAATTTGATAGGGAATAAAGGGCAGAACAAAGCTAAAAACATTCAACTCGATCAACTCTTTACAATGAGATCTTTCCCTCTTATAGTATTTTTTCCTTCTACTTTCTGTTTGATTCAATCTGTAAAAATGACCGATACAAGTGCTTAATTGATCTATGTCTAAACAACTTTAACTGTGAGATCAGGATATCCTTCCTGTCAGTGTCCTTTGACCCACCTACTATCTGAATGTCTACGATGGCGGTGTCCACGTGGTTCTCCACCTCCACCTTCATATCATACTTCCCAGAGTGCTTCCTCTCTGCTTTGCGGATGAAGATGATGCTGTCACAGTCTGTGTTGCGGATAGTGACCTGCGTGGGGTCCACCGTCTGGCCCTCCTTCAGCCAGCTCACCTTTGGCCTGGGCTTGCCCTACATGTCACATATTGCATAGGAGCATGAATCTAACTACATATGATTTACTAAAGGGCTTTCACTGAAGGTAGTTGAGCCATTTTCTGTTATTGCCTTACCATGAATGGAATAACGAGATTGACTGCTTCTCCGACTTTACGAGTGTACGTCTGTTTCAAATGACGGGGGATGCGGATCTTAGGTGGTTCTGGGAAGAGGACAGGTCAGATAAGTGGATGGAATGTGATTACTTACATTTTGTGATTATTTTTTATCTATAGTGCCTTCGAAAGGTATTCAGACCCATCGACTTTCCATATTTTGTTACGTTACAGCCTTATTCTAAAATTGATTTAAAAAAAATGAAATAATCCGCATTAATCTACACACAATACCCCATAATGACAAAGAAAAAACAGGTTTTAGAATTTTTGGATAATTTATACAAAACCAAACAACTGAAATATCACATTACATAAGTATTCAGACCCTTTACTCAGTACTTTGTTGAGGCATCTTTTGCAGCGATTACAGCATTGAGTCTTGGGAATGACACTACAAGCTTGGAACATCTGTATTTGGGGAGTTTCGCCCATTCTTCACTGCAAATCCTCTCAAGCTCTGTCAGTTTGGATGGGAAACTTTGCTGCACAGCTATTTTCAGGTTGTTGTCCTGTTGGAAGGTGAAATTCCGCCCCAGTCTGAGGTCCTGAGCGCTCTGGAGCAGGTTTTCATCAAGGATCTCTCTGTGCTTTGCTACGTTCATCTTTCCCTTGATCCTGACTAGTCTCCCAGTCCCTGCTGCTGAAAAACATCCCCACAGCATGATGCTGACGCCACCATGCTTCACCGTAGGGATGGTGCCAGGTTTCCTCGAGACGTGACGCTTGGCATTCAGGCCAAAGAGTTCAATCTTGGTTTCATCAGACCAGAGAATCTTGTATCTCATGGTCTGAGAGTCTTTAGGTGCCTTTTGGCAAACTCAGAGGGGGCTGTTAGGTGCTTTTTGCTGAGTAGTGGCTTCCGTCTGGACACTTTACCATAAAGTCCTGATTTGTGGAGTGCTGCAGAGATGGTCGTCCTTCTGGAAGGTTCTCCCATCTCCACAGAGGAACTCTAGAGCTCTGTCAGAGTGACCATCGGGTTCTTGGTAACCTCCCTGACCAAGGCCCTTCTCCCCCGATTGCTCAGTTTGGCCGGTCGGCCAGCTCTAGGAAAAGCTCTAGGAAAAACTTATTCCATTTAAGAATGATGGAGGCCACTGTGTTCTTGGGAACCTTCAATGCTGCAGAAATGTTTTGGTACCCTTCCCCAGATCTGTGCCTTGACACAATCCTGTCTCGGAGCTCTACGGACAATTCATTTGACCTCATGGCTTGGTTTTTGATCTGACATGCACTGTCAACTGTGGGACCTTATATAGGCAGGTGTGTGCCTTTCCAAATCATGTCCAATCAATTTAATTTACCACAGGTGGACTCCATTCAAGATGTAGAAACAACTCAAGGATGATCAATGGAAACAGGATGCACCTGAGCTCAATTCGAGTCTCATAGCAAAGGGTCTGAATACTTATGCAAATACGTTATTTTATTTTTTATATTAATACATTCACACATTTTTCTAAAAACCTGTTTTCGCTTTGTCATTATGGGGTATTCTGTATAGATTGCTGATTTTTTATTTTTTTTAAAATCCATTTTAGAATAAGGCTGTAACGTAACAAAACGTGGAAAACATCAAGGGGTCTGAATACTTTCCGAAGGCACTGTAAATATTTGATGAACTGTTGTCTTTTGGACTTGTGTATCAAATGTCATGTTCCTAGCCCTGTTGCTTAAGCCTTGCTAATAAATAATACATACAGACATCAAAAAGAGAAGTGGAGAGTGGCTAGGACTCACCGATGACCTCTTTGACCAGGATAGAGTGCTGAAGTGTTCTGGGAGTGCTGGCGCCGGCAGCATTGATAGCCCTTACCCTAACCAGGATCTTAGCCTCTGGAGGGAGGCCAGTGATGGTGTACTTAGTCTTCTCTGTCAGCTCCTTATTGGTTACTCTCCAGTCATCAGCTGTGGAGAACATGTCCATAGACTTAACACAGCAGGTAATACTTATTAACAGGCCAGGAGTTTCTCCTGATCATGAAAAATCAAGTGGGTTCTAGTTATAAAATCGAATGCTTCTTACTTCCTTCGATGCAATACTCCACCAGGTAGCCGTCTAAGCCTGCAGCTCCGATGGTGTCTGGGGGACGCCACTTCATGGTCACCGTGGTGTCTGTGACATCATCCACCACCAGCATGGTGGGCTCGCTGGTCACAGCTGAGAGCAATCAGTGTGAGAGTGTTACAACGGTTGGACTTCACACAAACATTTCCTTGCATAGTATGCCTTGTCAAAAGTGGATCTCCAATTGCCATAATAACAGTATAATGCATACAATGTAAGAAACACCTCCATGCCCATGTGTGTGGGACACCCCTCTAGCTGGCGCTGGTATGTCATCAATCTGTTCACCAGATCTGATTAGGGGCGGCTCTTAACGTCTATTCTTATATTCTGCATCACGTTTAACTCATATTGAACCCTGTGGGAGGCTGATCTCCTAAACCTATAAGCCCTAGATGATTTGGCAGCCATTATAAAGACATATTTAATATCTCCTAAAGCCCCGGCCACGTCCAGTGGAGGTCACAGTCAGAATGCGGAATGCTTGGAATAGTTGGGTATCAGAGGAACAGCTGCAAAGGGGAAGGGCAGCCCACACAATGGCCTGCACTATCACACAGTATCACAGTACCGGCTCTTTCATTTTTCTCCCACTATCGTGATATAATATAACCACAGGAGAAACCGTATTGGCTTACATAAGAGGATAACGCCTTTGTACTGTAAGTGTCACCTCACTGGCTTTGTCACAAAGATTACATTGCCAAGCGAACATCGCGTACTCAGAACTCACCCAGCGGCACAAAGGCTTTGGATGGCTCGCTGGGTTTGGACACACCGATGGCATTCACAGCAAAGACGCGCACCTCGTACGGGACACCCTCAATCATCTTTTTAGGCTCAAATGTGGTCTCTTTGTTCAGGTCAAAGTTCAGCCTCATCCATCTGGAACTCTGCTTCTTCTTCCTTTCGATGAAGTAGCCTTTGGGAAAAAGCATAGTTCTATATCATATACACACACCAGAATATCCAACTTGTTAGCATAAAACCACCCACACACACCTACCTAAGATGGGTGAGCCTCCGTCATAGATCGGGGGTTCCCATGTCATAGAGCACCAGTCTCCTCCCACCTCTGTGACTAGGGGAACTTCAGGAGGGTCTGGGATATCCACCACCTTGACTTTGATGCTAGCCCCTGCTTCCCCAGCCTCGTTCTGCAGGACTATCTTGTAGTTTCCTGTGTCCTCCTTCTCTGCGATGTCAATGGTGAGGCTGGTGTGGTCCGAGAAGGTTTCAGCTCGCACACGGTGGCCCGAGTCAAGGATTACCTACGATGGCAAATAGTAGATTGTACTGTACTGTACTTATGACAACAATTGAGCACAATGAAGCCTATTTTTTTTTTACCCCTTTTCCTCCCCAATTTCGGGGTATCCAATTGTTTTTAGTAGCTACTATATTGTCTCATCGCTACAACTCCCGTACGGGCTCGGGAGAGACGAAAGTTGAAAGTCATGCGTCCTCCGATACACAACTCAACCAAGCCGCACTGCTTCTTAACACAGCGCGCATCCAACCCGGAAGCCAGCCGTGTCGGAGGAAACACCGTGCACCTGGAAACCTTGGTTAGCGCGCACTGCGCCCGGCCCGCCACAGGAGTCGCTTGTACGCGATGAGACAAGGACATCCCTACCGGCCAAGCCCTCACCAACCCGGACGACGCTAGACCAATTGTGCGTCGCCCCACGGACCTTCCGGGTCTTGGCCGGTTACGACAGAGCCTGGGCGCGAACCCAGAGTCTCTGATGGCACAGCTGGGGCTGCAGTACATCGCCCTTAACCACTGCGCCACCCGGGAGGCCCAATGAAGCCTATTTTGACCCAGGTCAGCACTCACCCTCTCTCCCTTCATCCACACCACTCTGGGTGCTGGTTCTCCACTGATGGGGATCTCCACGCGGAGTTTATTTCCTGCCACAATGGTCACTGTGTTGTCAGGGAAGTTCAAGCTCTCCAGGTGCACCCTGGGAGGATCTGTAAGAACGGGACAAGGAAGAAAACAAGTAAGTGCTCTATAATATTCCTATCAACCCACGGACGGTTTTGTATCATTAAAATGACTGTACCAACGATATGAACTTTGGCACAGAGGCTCTGAGAGTATCCCTCTGGCACAAAGGTATAATCCCCGGCATCGTGAATGGTGCTGTTCACAATTTCTAATCGGTGGTTCCTGTCAAAACAAGAAAACAAGTGAGAAGACAGCTTAATCAATATGAAAAAGACAGGAGGACAGAGGGAAGGGCAAAGGCCCAGAGTTTTTCTTGCTCAGGTTACATGGGCCTAATGGTGAATCCTGATTTGGGCCCAGAATTTTTTCCTCTGTTACTTGACCAGGTATGAAACCCCCATGAACACAGGTATGGGGCTGAGGAGATGGGCGAGTGGGAGGGAAGTGACATACTTGGCTCTTTGCAGGATGTTGATGCGGTCGTTGGACTGGATCAGCTGTCCATTCCTGTACCAACGACCTGGAACATTCCCAGGGAAGATCTCACAGTGCATCTTCAGTGGCTGGCCCAAAAGCACTGTCATGTCCTGCAAATCCTGAATAATCTTCAGTGGCTTCACTGATGAAGGGAAGAATGGAAAGAAATAAGAGGATAGAAGAAATACAAAATAGTCATCAATTTAGTTGATCTACAGTTTCTCAGTAAGAGAGAACGTGTGAGGAAAGGAGAGGGAAGTGAAATACACACATTCAACCTGGACTTTGGCTTCAGAGGTTCCCCCAGAGGCCATGAGGGAGAAGGTTCCAGTGTCCTCCTTTGAGGCATCGTCAATGATTAGCCAGTGTTTCAGCCCCTCAGACTTGACACGGTAGCGTGACCGGGGCCCGGTCGGGACCTCCACGCCGTTCTTACACCTGAGGGGGAAGATGAAAGGTTAGAGGCACACACACACAAGGAGAAAACACACACACAGGGGAAAAAACACACACACACGGACACAAGGGAAAACACACAGGGACACAAGGGGGGAAAAACACATACACAATAAGTTGACATAGCCCTACCATTTTACTTGAGCTCCTTCTTCAGACACTTCACACGCCAACTCAATCCTCTCGTTCACTGTCGTTTTCACCGCCTCAATCTCTTTAGTAATCTTCACTGGTAACTCTGCAGCAAGGTAAGATACAAATCATAAAAGGCATCAATATAATTAGAAACAGTGAAGTGGGAAATTGTGGAGAGACCACATTCTGGTCCCACTAATTCCTCAAAGAGACATTAAAATGAAGAGAGAAGGATGATGGAATGGAGAGGGGTACCTTTGACAAACAGCTCTGTGGTACACTTCTCTTCTCCCGCGGCTACGGAATAGGCAGCGTCATCATTCAGGCCGCAGTTGTTGATGACCATGATCCGCTGTGTGCCTTTTTGCTCAAAGATAAACCTATGCAGCAAGTGCATCAATCAATCAAATCACTGGATATCAACATACTGTGACTGGCTTTATGTGCTTGGAGAGAAAGTTATATTATACCATATATGCTTGTGAATGGCAATTATTTCAAGACTTCATATCATCCACTGAGCTACAGACAGTTGCCTTTGCTTACTTGTGTCTTCCAAAAGCAGAAATAGATGTGTTATTTTATTATTTTATATTTTATTATTTTAAGAATAAAAGGTTGTGCTAGTTTATTAATCAAAAACCTTTGTCATTGAAATCATAGTAATGTGAAGATATACAGACAAATTCATATACAGAGACCCGTCCCCATTCACAAACAAACACATCCCAACATGCATCAGCGTGGGTTGTCAGTGCACACCCAGAGGAATAGAGTAGACAGAGGGTTGGGGTCACACCAGAGGTCAGGGATGTAGGACGGGTGGACTTACTTCCTTTGACTTAAGGTCAGCAGTGGAGCCGGAATGGAGCCAGAGGAGGAAGTGGTTATGGCAGAGGAAAGGGATGAGCACCACGGCATGACAGACAGACAAATAGGACAGAAGGATAGAGGAGGGGACTGTAACAGCCAATAGTGTTACAACAAAATGAGAGAGCGAGAGATCTTCATAACAGGGAATCCTGGGAAATACACCACCGGAGACCAGGGAACAGAAAACTGCAATAACCTCCCAGATGGCTTTAACTCGGCTTGGCTTCGAACAACCTCAACTGAGAGTAGCCTGAGATTGACCCTTCACTTTTTAGAATCTAAGTACACACTTGCCATTTTGAGGGTACATAGAGGTCTTGTAACATCGAGTAATACAGATGTTAGATTGAGTGAGGAGATTAACTTTCAAAAGTATGTGTATTAACAGTAGTTATACAATGGGTGGGTCTAATTCCATCCTGTGTCTGTTCCACAAATCACCAATGGCTAAATCTATGATGTTAAAATGCCTATTTACTTTGTTCCATGACTGACTGCACAATCCACTGTCTCATCAGCCCACCAGGCACTTTATAAACTGGATCTCCACTA
The DNA here is from genome assembly GCF_013265735.2 of Oncorhynchus mykiss. Lineage (NCBI taxonomy): Eukaryota > Metazoa > Chordata > Actinopteri > Salmoniformes > Salmonidae > Oncorhynchus > Oncorhynchus mykiss. Next base: position 58,003,750 of record NC_048579.1, on the reverse strand, counting down.
TAAAAAGCATCTAGACATTATCTCACATTTATTTTAGACTAACACTTAGTTTTTAACAGCAGAGATGTGTATAAACCTTGCTGTCTGTCTCTCTGACATTTGCAACATTGAATTTGAATATTGAAACAATCTCCAGCTGTTACATAGTAATGAACGTGTCGGGAAGTCGGGACGAGACAGACAGGCAGGCAGTGTTTCTTAGCCAGTCAAAATCATGAATCAGCTGGCATCATTTTTATGGATTTATGCAAAAAAAATTCAACGAAGTGCAGCTAGTTTGCAGTCTGTTGTTGGCTAGCTCCTCTGAACAACAGTGTCCTGACGAGAGAGCACATTTTCTATGCCAGGCGAATTGCGCCTCATTAGCTCAGTGTTATGGTTGTGTCTGAATAAATGTCACTAGAAAGCAGCTTAAACAAATGCAAATGCAGCTACTGTTGTTATTCTGGCTGCACTGTTTGATGTGACTGTAAGTTAGCCGTAGTTGGCTGGCTAGCAAGCAAGGGATAAGAACTTTGCCAGCCAGTATGGCAATGGAACATTTAGAACGAACAACTGGGTCACGTCCATAGATACAGAACAGAAAGACTGAACGACTGGGTCGAGTCTCTGGCAACCAATCCAATAGAACAAACGACCAGCCGGCTTGGGTAGCAACCCTAGATTTGTGTCGGGACTATATCTAGTGGAAGGATGAAATAGTATGAATAAATTCATCAAAATAACGTTGAAAATTAAAATATGTCAATCATTATTTGAATATGTCGGTAATCCGTTGTATAAAAATGATAATACCCTCGAAGCCAGTTTGCACAACACCCGTGCCAATATATCCTCGAAACACTGGCTTCTCGGGCATTATCACTTAATTATACAAATGATTTCCAGAGAGCTAAGAAAACAACACAATGTGGTAAGATCAATACACTTAAACTACGCCAAATTATATTTATGGTACACTAACATTAGTGGAGTGCACAGCTATCAAAACAATAGATCATCATTTGATTGTTACAAAGCCAAGTGTTAAAGACCTGTGGAGAAGGTACCGCCATTTCCCTGTACAGAAAAGGACCTGTAGTTAATAGCAAAGGACCATTATTTAAATCATCAAACAGTGCATTTCCACTCAAATGTAGCTCAGCGCCAAGCACTGCCCAGAAAACAAATAACGTTCTTGATGCGTTGGTGAGATGCATGTGGCATCTTATCAACACCACATTAGTGTTGAGAGAACGTTATTTGTTCACTGGGCATCAGCTGGCAATGGTTTACAGTGCAGAGATCTGGGCTGGTCCTGTAGCTGTGTGTGTCTGGACACAATGGGAGCTCTGTATAGGTGTAAAGGGCATGTAGGGTCAGACTTGTCCCTGGTTGACAAGAGCTGAGGCAGTAGAGGAAAACCCCTGTTCATAACAGGGTTCACACAGGGCTGTATGTGTGTGTCATTATGTGAAAGCAATCATTGGTGTAAAACAATGTGTGTTTTGATGAGCACGTGTGGGTGTATGCGTCCTTACTTGCACCACGAGACCATCAGAAACACTAGCATGTGAACCATTGCTTTTCAATGCTGAGAGATGTGACAAGGAACAGATAAAAACTACAAGTACCAGGGGACCGGCAATGAGGACCAAACCACGAATGAAACACATTTTATGAGGAACTCCCAAAAATGCCTTTCATTTGTGAGAAGACGAAAGAGAGGAAAAGATATAGAAGACTAACACATGAAGAGAAGAAAAAGCTTGACATACTTTGGAGTTGGACGGATCTCCTGGCCGTTCTTGTACCATTTCAGCTCTACTGTGGGGTCTGCAAGATCCACCACTAAGCGGATCTTCCCTCCTTTGTCCACTTGGTATGCTGGATCCAACTTCTTGGCAAAAGCTTTACAAAAAAGATAATATCCCATGACAATGGTTATGCATCCTATAGAAAACCAGTGAAACGTGAGCCTTTCCCCTGAATAATCACAGATTAGCTGATTATGAGCTAAACAATATAAATCCATAGTGCAGCATAATCCCAACAGTGATACACAGTCGCATGGACAAACACTCAATTCAGCACCTTCACTCTTCTTCTCCTCTTTCTTGGTCTTCTTCAGCCTCTTGAGCAGACCCCGCAGGTCTGTTATGCCGTACTCAAAGGCGATCTTCTCGTACTGGTCTGGCCTGGCCGACTTCAGGATCTCCCACACGTCCACTTCGGGCGTCTCATCCTGCTTGGGCTCCCTGGGGCAGGACACGAGGGGAGGGTGTGAGGGCTGGGGCCACGTTCTGGGCTATCGCGACGTGTCCTGAGGAACTGCTCCCTATGGGGGAATTGGGTGGGGAAGGAGGTTCTGGAGAGGGTACTAGAAAAGGGGCCGTGACTGCGCTGAAGGAAGACTACTCTCAGTTGTATCTACTATAGATAGGGACTTCCTACTGAATTACTGTGTGTTACTGTGTGTACTGAGTGTTTTCCCTCCGCTGTCCTACTGATCTGCTGTGTTTCTAAAAGTAATTTATCTTCTTCTCTCTCTCTCCCTCGCTCCTTATATCAGGCACACGTTCTCTCCCTCCCATCTCTCTCTCCCTACAGAGTTCCTCAGGACATGTCACACAAAGGGATGGGCGTGGTTTGAAGCCCTGTACCTGTCCTCTGACATCCTCTCTGGATGAGGCGTTACAGGGGGAGAGGATGAGGTGTTATATGTATTATATACTATAGGAAGGGTTTTACTGCTGAGGAAAGTAGAGGGATCAGATTATTACAAGGGAGTTGAATATGTTTCAGGTAGGGGTTTTGACCAGGGTCGAGTTCTTTTAGTCTGGATATTGTTACTTGCCTTTAGGGTGAGATTTTGCAAGAGAAAATACATTTTAACCAGTGCTGTATTAATGAATAACAAAAAAGGTCATAAACGGATAAATGCTATTAGGCTACTTTTGTTCCTTGGGGAAGGGGGGGTAAACAGAATGAAACAATTTGGGAAAGAACTACTGATCTAGGTGCTGCATGCAGGAATATAGGGAGATCTTACTCCAAGATGTGCTGCTGATAATGTCTACATTCCTTCTCTTTCTATTCACATTGCCCATCCCTTTGCCTTGTGTCTCAGTATGTTCACTCATCACCACTACAGAGACGCTCTGACCGTGTTAGAGATGGAAGGCTAGGCGTCCATAGGGGATGTTAGATCTGTGAGATCCAGGTTAATAAGCATGTTGCCCTGGGCGTGAGTAGATCCATTAGGCAGCGAAATAAAGATAATTCAATCAGGCCGTTCTTTCATGGACATTTTCCCAAATGTCGGAAAGCTTTGGAGGTAAAAAAGCATGGAATTATTATTTCATTCTTATGCATCTCTCTTCTTGTTTATTTTCAGGCAATTACTTTGTAGACTGAAATAAACATTGTAATATGTGTCTTGTATTTCTAAGTTGAAATAAAATGACAATGTAGTGATAACACTATTTCACAGCATCATTTATAAATGGTCCACTAGCAGATCATTAATGATCCGAAATGGGAGTCCTTTTGCCTCATAAACACAGTATTACTGACCCCTACTGTTGATCAAAAAAGTGGTCATCCCAAACAGCAGAGAGACGTTATGACGCAAAGTCCATTTCCATCCTTACTGATTGTTAATGGAGCATTTGAGAATGTCGGCTGTAAATGAAGTGTTACCGTACTACAGTAGGCCAACACTCTTGCTTGTTCCAGATCCTAGAGCTACATTCCATGCTGGGGACGCTACAGGATTATAGTACTTACCCCGCAGTAAGGTCTAATCGTTTAATTACCTAGGTTATTCTCTCTACTAACCTTTGGTTTCTGAATGTGTAGGGAAGAAGAAGAGACAAGCCCAAATAAATGTGTAATTTTTACCTCAGTGATGTGTCACGGTCTGTCTAGGTCTATTGTACTGGCAGTACATTGAAAAAACATGCTGTTGTCTTGATGTTTGAACCAAGAAAAAATGTAGATTTGTATTTACAAATGAAAAAAGAAACTCAAAAATCAATATGTGAGAGTAGATAGTGTGCTAGATAGTAACTTTGTATGTGATTCACTGTAAAACCTAATATTAAGGAAATGATGTACTCTTACAGTACATGTTACTTCACCTATAATATACTGTACTATATTATATTTCATATATTATATTTAATACACTTTAACATATTATACTATATTGTAATGCACATATAACCATGTAACAAAATAGGAAAGCAATTTGGAAGAGTAAAAGATTCAATGGTGGTTGCTGGGGCAAAAGAAAAGAGGTCAACACCCAAAACAAGGGCATAGTAAAAAACAAAACAAAATAAGACTGTCCCCTTGAGGACGGACAGTGACTCTCACCTATGTTTAAGAAGACCACTAAAGTCAAGATCCCCTGCATCCTCGTGTCCTTCACTGCTGTTGTTAACAAGAAGAGATTAATGGAGATTTAATCAGAGTAGAAACAGTAACAGGCAACTAGATAAACAATGCTAAAAGAACAACGCAAAGCAGTGGCTACTGACTTCAATCAAATGCATTAGGTCCAGACTAACACATGATTGGTGGCTTACACAAAAACCCTTTCGATTGATTTCCAATTAAATGCTTCTAACGAACTGGTTTGTGTAAGGAGTATTGAGAGCGATCCCAGCCAGCATATGACAACATTTCCACAATGTTTCTGCTGTGTTGCAGGAGCATCACTGAGCAGCTACGTTGGGATAATGCTATGGGGCTGGGATGTTTTGCGTTGCTTTCTGACACATTGTTGGGAGGGAGTTTCAAATGCAAGCATTGGCCTTTGTGCTGTTCAACACGTTGATTGGTAATTACCTTAATAAAGGTTAATCACATCCGATTTCATGGTCATTATGTTTCAGACACTATGTTCTCATGTTGGTTTGTGATAAGAGCCATGGATTTCCTACTGAGCCACAATGTCCCATGTATCTGATGCTCAAATGTACATGTTCAGGTTTATTTGCCATGTGTATTGAATCTTGCTCGAAACCAGTGAAGTTTGTGTTTAATGAGACTTTTGTCATATTTATCATTATGAGAAAAAAGGATACTCATTATTCAAATGCTCAATCTAACCACTAACTGTAAAAATATCACTCTGTTGTTGACTCTGAAAACGAGTCTATTAACTGTCTGTTTTCAAAAATCTAAATAACAAGGTCAGATTGTGTTGCTCTCATTACCTTCTTTTGAAGGCTGATCGAATATCAACACTCTGTGACTGTTCCAGTTCTGAAAGACAATAATGCAAAACAATAACACAGTATATTACTGCTCGTGTTTCAGTGTGTGTTCTTTGCTGTACGACGGAGACTCAAACAGTGCAACAAACCTTTCACTTCCAGGTCAAAGGAACAGCTGTCAAATTTGTCCTTGTAGGTGACCTCACACCTGTAGTTTCCAGCATAGTTGTCTTTGGCCTTGATGATATGCATCTCAAATGTGTGAATCTGCGGGGCGATACATAGGTATTGGAAGGACAGCTAGGGGACCAATGTGTGTGTGTGTTAACATACATAGAGGTATACATGGGAGGTTGTCTACCTTGGTGCGTCGGTCAAAGGTTTCTTTCAGTTGCAAGTGCTTTCCGGTCTTGCTGGCCAGGTCCATCCATTTCCCTTTGAACCACTTGATGGTGGGTTTACGGAGCAGGTCTTGGGCCTCCACCTTGGCAACAAAGGAGATGTCTCCACCTTGTGAACATGTAAAACACAGCATGTCCATGGTGGGAATAGCCTTTGAGGTGGAAAGATGTCCTACACATGGTTACCAGAGGTCCCTTCTCTTGGAGAGAATAAATTCATTTGCATGAGCGAGAAAGAGAGAGAGAAAGAGATGGAGGCAGAGAGAGAGATAGAGGGAGACAGAAGCATAGAGAGAGAGAGGCAGTGAGATATCATCTATGGTCTACAGCAGCTGTGAGAGGAGAGCTCACTCTGCAGGCACTCACCCACAGTGATGGATCCGCCCTGGGGTCTTTCTATGAGCAGGCTGGACAGCGGTGGGGTGTCTACGGGCTTGTCAAGGTCCTCTGGAGCCTGTCCCTCTCCCAGAGACCACACTGGTCGATCAGGAGAGACGGACACACACCATCACACAAAGACTCAACACCAACAGACCAACACACTCCTTGTATACTGTACTCAATGGCTTCAACAATCCGTCACCACACTTCTCTGTATTCATCTGAAAGTTATATACTTCCAAAGGTAGATAGACAGACAGAAATACATTCATACTGTTCCTCAGCTGTTCATGGCAGCTGCAACATGGAAAGCATAACATTTTGCAACATGGAAAGCATAGGAACATGGAACATAGAACAAATACCTGTACTGGGAAAAGCGTTATGGGTTTTGATAGAATACCATATCGGAAGAGACTCCTTTACCGTGTGCAAAAGTGTATCGATTGATACATTCTTCAATTTCTAGATGCTCCGGTCTTCTTTGAGATCTCAGAGGACTAAGTGGAATAGGACTCATGCCAGCAGTCACCATGCTCAACAAGTGATGAAACTGCTATAGACATACCTACATAGGGAGTCCCTTCAGCCCCACCCCTCGCTACCTACTGCAAAGACCCAGCTACCCTCCCCCACTTTACTTCATCCCTGACTCAAAGACTAACACTCAACTAGGTCACTTAATTCATTGAATTGACTTCTTACTTACGTGAAATGTCATTCATTTTCCAATGTTTGAAAAAGATGTTGACGTTCAAAAGCCCCATAGTTTCCTACAAGCATTGGAGGGGAACGTGGGAGTTGAACTATGACATTTTAGGAAACCAGTATTTTTCATGGAGCAGAACATCCAAATGAGTCCAAATGAACCTGAGCTTTTAAAAGTATGCCAAGCCAGGTTCCATTGGACCAGCTATGCGGGGAAAATGAAAAGAGCCAGCTAATAGACTAACACGGTTCGTGAGTGGGCTTGCTCCAGAGAGGATACTGCTATTCTGGAGCTCAAGCTATTGAAAACGTCGCTTCTACTAGGATGGTTATTACGGCTTTTGTTACATAGTATTACCTGAGTCTTTTCTCCCCATGGCTGACACATGGACGCTATCATCTGAACAAAGACAGAGAGAAATTTACAGCATATTATAAGAAATAGTACTGTAAAGTCCACAGAAGCAAGCACACACAAACATTCAGGACCAGCAAGCAATACAAGACATCTAACAGTAAGCAAGCTGAGCCCTGACGAATTCTGACATAATGATGCAATCTGCCAAGCAAAAGCTGTAACTATGTACATTGTTGTATATTGTTAGGTTTCACCAGTGAGGAGAATCAGTTTTGAATCTTCTTTCATGCCTTTGTATTTCGTAAAATAAAGTTTTATACAAACTGTATCATTGTATTACGATCAGAATTCCAAATGTGTTCACATAAAATATGTACAACATTCATGTGCCAGACAGAAAATATCAGAAAAGGAGACCCTTAAAATCCTTAAGTTCTTATCATTCCTTTTTCAAAAAAATCAATTATGATGTTTTTGCAACATGTTTCACCGTTGACAATCTGACCTCTTACGGTTGGAAAAATAATTAACTTCAAAAATCACACAAAACACCTTCTAGAAATATACATGTCTCCAAACATGTTTCCTACATCCAGGCAGTTGTAACATTCTGATTAAAAAGACCCGTTTGGTCAGAGCTATAGTTGTATAAATAACAGAGAGATCTTACTAGGCAGCTCAATAGAGAGTTTCTTGACTGTATTGGCATCCTCTGTGAAAGAAAGCATAGTATTACTGAAATTAATTTGTGTTTTTATCTAGTCAATTTATTTGACTCTGGTGAAGAATATTGCTATTGACCCTCTGTGATGATTGACGAAATAAAGTATGACAAATTGTTCTTAATGGCCTTGTAATTGGAAAAAAGTATGAAATGAAACTTCCAATTACTCTTACCAACAATCTCCAATGAATTAAATATGACATATAACACAATTCCAAACAAGAGAACCGGTATGGTATCAACATAGTTGAGGTCTAGAACAAACCAAAACATGTATAATATAATAACATCATATATACATAACATATAATATACATACAGTATACATGATGAGCATGAGTGGCATGAATGGATCTTATGTGTGTATATTCCAAGCCTCCATTCACACCCTTGACTTATTGCACATTTTGTTGGTTTACAGCCTGAATTCAAATTGGATTAAATTATTTTTTCACCCATTTACACACAATACCTCATAATGATAAAGTGAAAACATTCAATGTCATCTTGGTAAGCAACTCCAGTGTATGTTTGTCCTTGTGTTTTAGGTTATTGTCCTGCTGAAAGGTGCATTTGTATCCCAGTATCTGTTGGAAAGCCGACTGAACCAGGTTTTCCATCTAGGATTTTGCCTGTGCTTAGCTCTACTCCGTTTCTTTTTATCCTAAAATAACTCCCTAATCCTTGTCGATGACAAGCATACACATAACATGATGCAGCCACAACCATGCTTGAAAATATGAAGAGTGGTTTTCAGTGATGTGTTCTGTTGGATTTTCCCCAAACATAATGTTTTGTATTCAGAACATTAAGTTAATTTATTTGCAACATTTTTTGCAGTTTTGCTTTATTCCCATACTGCAAACAGGATGCATGTTTTGGAATATTTTGTATTATGTACAGGCTTCCTTCTTTTCACTCTGTAATGTATGTTAGTATTGTGGAGTAACTACAATGTTGTTGATCCATCCTCTGTTTTTTCCTATCACAGCCATTCAACTCTGTAACTGCTTTAAAGTCACCATTGGCCTCATGGTGAAATCCCTGAGCAGAATCCTTCCTCTCTGGCAACTGAGTTAGGAAGGACGCCTGTATCTTTGTACTGACGGGTTGTACTATTGATACACATACAAAGTGTAATTAGTAACTTCACCATGCTCAAAAGGATGTTCAATGTCTTTTCTTTTTTTCCACCCATCTATCAATAGGTGTCCTTCTTTGCGAGGCATTGGAAAACGTCCCTGGTCTTTCTGGATGAATCTGTGTTTGAAATTCACTGCTCGACTGAGGGACCTTGCAGATGATTGTATGTGGAGTACAGAGATGGCGTAGTCATTCAAAAATCTTGCAAAACACTATCATTATACACAGAGTGACTCCCTGCAACTTATTATGCGACTTATTACACACATTTTTACTCCTGAACTTATTTAGGCTTGCCATAACAAAGGGGTTGAATACTTATTGACTCAAGACATTTCAGCTTTTATTTTTTAAGTAATTTGTAAACATTTCAAAAAACATCTCCACTTTGACATCATTGTCATTGTATACCAGTGACACAAAATCTAAAGTTTATGCATTTTAAATTCAGGGGGTAAGACAACAAAATGTAGAAAAAGTCAAGGTGTGCATGTCAGATGTGATCTTCACATCCATACCTTTATTTTAAAATGATAATAAATAAAGGTTTGTGTGCTTGTAGGAATTATGCTTTGCCATTTTTGAATTGGCATGCATGTAAACAACATACGTATGTGATATGCACAAACATATATTGCAATAGTTTAGGAGATGATCCTGAATATTTCTACCCAGCAATATTCTAACCACTTGCCATGTGCAAGTATTAAATTAATATCAGGAATATATTCCAAAGGTCTGAGAAAAACCTTGTGTTTAAAAGACAGGTAAGAGACCCATCCACCATCTAGCCATAGTGTTCTCTATAGTTAGACTCTTCCCCACAGTAACTGACTCCTGCAAAATGTACTTTTGGGGTGTTGATGGGAGCACTGTCCTATAGTGGAGTCTCCATGGATAGTGGAGTCTCCATGGTAACCGACTTGACAAGATGGGAAAGGGGGGAGAAATGAGGATGGTTTGTCATGGTTACCAACCTGGTGGGGGCGGTGGTGATGGGGTGTTGGTTGTAGCGTCATCATCTTTATCTGCAATAAAGGTGTGATTGACACAGACCCACCTATTAAAAGCTCCAAGTCCATCACCGGCAAGGCAAGCCAACAAGACAAGCCACAAGACAAAGCATGCAAGACAAGACAGAACATGGGACCGACACGACACAACACCACCACATATGCATGTCTTTGAAATGGATAGATGAAGTGTACGAGACCATAAATGTGCTGATGGTGAGATCGAAGCGTGTCCTGTGAGAGATCACACCAGTGTCTATGAGATGGGAGTGGACGGTGATGTAAGAGATCACACGTGTACGTAAGATAAAGGAATTATGCGTAACACCACAAGCTTGGTTTAGGAAAGCTGTAAGCACAAGTGAGAAGCACTGTGAGAGGAAGAGAGAGATTGAAGTTGACAAGCAGCGGCCAGAAGAACACAAGAATGTCCACAAGGGTAATGAAAGATTAAAGACCTAACTATCCAAGAAAAGCCCTGTTACTTGAGAAACCCTCTGCTTGTCGTCGATCAAAAGAGTAACTGAGCTCAGCTTCCCCTCCAGAGACGTTAAAGAGAGTAGCGTTGGGCGGTATCCAGATTTTCATACCGTTTTTGTAGAGTACCAGTGTAAACGATAATACCGGATGTCCACACAAGGGGTGCTATTTCTTGAAAATAAAGGTGTCATAGAGAGAGCGTTCAAGGGGGGTGAGGATTGAGTAAAGCAGAAGCGACATATGAAACTGGACCTTTGTTGTGGTAAAAAGGCTCTGGAGCAATGCTGAGTGATGAGTGACAACTATCGGAGAGCTATAACCTTCCATACATCTAAATCAGCTGCTGCTGCTGTGACCGTCAACAGCACTGTGCTTGTTGCTACAGTATAGCCTCACTATGAATCCTAGACCCTCCGCTTTAAACTGTCTGTAAACTGTACTGAGAAGAATAGACACAGAAAACACACACACGCACACAATAATACACACACACACACAAACATACATACACACACACCAACACGTTTGTGCATGCGCACATAAACGTAGTCTACCTACAGTGGGGCAAAAAAGTATTTAGGCAGTCACCAATTGTGCAAGTTCTCCCACTTAAAAAGATGAGAGGCCTGTAATTCATCATAGGTACATTTCAACTATGACAGACAAAATGAGAAAAAAAAATCCAGAAAATCACATTGTAGGATTTTAATGAATTTATTTACAAATTATGGTGGAAAATAAGTATTTGGTCAATAACAAAAGTTAATCTCAATACTTTGTTATATACCCTTTGTTGGCAATGACAGAGGTCAAATGTTTTCTGTAAGTCTTCACAAGGTTTTCACACACTGTTGCTGTTTTTTTGGCCCATTCCTCCATGCAGATCTCCTCTAGAGCAGTGATGTTTTGGGGCTGTTGCTGGGCAACACAGACTTTCAACTCCCTCAAAAGATTTTCTATGGGGTTGAGATCTGGAGACTGGCTAGGCCACTCCAGGACCTTGAAATGCTTCTCATGAAGCCACTCCTTCGTTGCCTGGGCGGTGTGTTTGGGATCATTGTCATGCTGAAAGACCCAGCCACGTTTCATCTTCAATGCCCTTGCTGATGGAAGGAGATTTTCACTCAAAATCTCACGATACATGGCCCTATTCATTCTTTCCTTTACACGGATCAGTCGTCCTGGTCCCTTTGCAGAAAAACTGCCCCGAAGCATGATGTTTCCACCCCCATGCTTCACAGTAGGTATGGTGTTCTTTGGATGCAACTCAGCATTCTTTGTCCTCCAAACACGACGAGTTGAGTTTTTACCAAAAAGTTATATTTTGGTTTCATCTGACCATATGACATTCTCCCAATCTTCTTCTGGATCATCCAAATGCTCTCTAGCAAACTTCAGACAGGCCTGGACATGTACTGGCTTAAGCAGGGGGACACGTCTGGCACTGCAGGATTTGAGTCCCTGGCGGCGTAGTGTGTTACTGATGGTAGACTGTTACTTTGGTCCCGGGTCTCTGCAGGTCATTCACTAGGTCCCCCCGTGTGGTTCTGGGATTTTTGCTCACCGTTCTTGTGATCATTTTGACCCCACGGGGTGAGATCTTGCGTGGAGCCCCAGATCGAGGGAGATTATTAGTGGTCTTGTATGTCTTCCATTTCCTAATAATTGTTCCCACAGTTGATTTCTTCAAACCAAGCTGCTTACCTGTTGCAGATTCAGTCTTCCCAGCCGGGTGCAGGTCTACAATTTTGTTTCTGGTGTCCTTTGACAGCTCTTTGGTCTTGGCCATAGTGGAGTTTGGTGTGTGACTGTTTGAGGTTGTGGACAGGTGTCTTTTATACTGATAACAAGTTCAAACAGGTGCCATTAATACAGGTAACGAGTGGAGGACAGAGGAGCCTCTTAAAGAAGAAGTTACAGGTCTGTGAGAGCCAGAAATCTTGCTTGTTTGTAGGTGACCAAATACTCATTTTCCACCATAATTTTCAAATAAACAATTGGTGGCTGACTAAATACTTTTTTGCCCCACTGTATATACACACATGTTCTTGCATATGCACATACACATGTTTGTGCATTTGCACAGACACACACTCTTCCAGACCTGCTGGAGGTGGGGGTTGGGTAACCTGCACCGTAACAACTGGTTCTGGAGGTGGGGGTGGTGGTGGAGTAACCACTGTAACAACAGGCTCTTGAGGTGGGGGTGGTGGTGGTGGTGTAACCACTGTAACAACAGGCTGTTGAGGTGGGGGTGGTGGTGGTGGTGGTGGGGTAACACCTGTAACAACAGGCTCTGGAGGTGGGGGTGGTGGTGGTGGGGTAACCACTGTAACAACAGGCTGTTGAGGTGGGGGTGATGGTGGTGGTGGGGTAACCACTGTAACAACAGGCTCTTGAGGTGGGGGTGGTGGTGGTGGTGGTGGTGGGGTAACCACTGTACCAACAGGCTCTGGCGGTTGTGTAACCTCCGTAACAACTGGCTCTGCTTCCTCCGTCACGGTTGCTGAATTGGGACAAGGCTCTCATAGATTAAAGTTACCGTCCATCTCCTCCACTCACACAGCACTAAGTTTCTTTCAGTCATCAATTTCTAATACAAACAACTCCAACTAATACTGCTAACTCCAACTGTATGTGCCGTAAAGTTGTTGTACTGAACTATGCACACAGCAGACACGCTGCATTTACATGTAGCCTATATTTGCTGTTTGACCATGACAAAGCTATCAGACACGACTTTGGGCGCACTTTCGCCTTAGAAGAATTAGAACTTACCGTATATAAAAAATGCACTAGTCGACAATCTGCCAAAAGCAAAGCATGAACCAATGTATGGCTGTTGTAGTGTAAATGCCAATGAAATTCATCACATTGGGTCATAGCAGCATTGGGTCATAGAGGCAAAAGGTGTCTCTGTCTGTCATTTCAAACAGCTCTTCAATCCAAATAAAACCCTGATTCATACAGACTCTATCAGTCCATTGCCTGATTTGAATGGAACTTTGGCCCATATGATGATCTATTGGGAGAAGATAAAGGGCTTTAGTAAAGACCAGAACTATGGATCTGACTCTATTACAGACTAGAGTCAAACTGCTTCAATCAATGGTTTGAGTGGGACAATTGAACGGAAGCTCTTGTTACTATTTATGAGTAGGGCATGGAGTTTTTCCTAACCACATGACCTGATCAGGAAAAACTCTGGGACTTCAGTTATAGCTTTAGTTATAGTAAACAGCATGCACTTTTACTGTGAATGGCTTGAGACTGAGTGAATTTGACTTACCAGGCGGTGGGGGTGAGCAAGGGGACGGGGCCTCCTCCTTTACTTCAGAGTTCACAGACTCGACTTGCTCTTTAGCCCCGACCACAACCGCCTCTGGTTCTGGTTCTTTAGACCCATTCTCTACTGGTTCTGGCTGTACAGGCTTAATCACCTCTATGGGCTGTGGATCCTTCCCCTCAGTCTCTACCGGTTGTTCTGTACAGCAGATAACAGTGCCAGGCTGGAGCAGCAAGCCTTGAGCAAAAGCACTAGCAGCCTCTCAAAACACATATGAGGTGCTGGCTGGACATGGATGAGAATAGATAGCCAGCAACCAGAATGGGTCGTTCCATTGACAGTCATGTCTGAATGCTTGACAGGCAATCAAAATTGATAGAAATTATAAAAAGTTATCTTTGCCAACTACCAAGTAAAATTGAGGGACGTTACCAATCTGGTCATTGCATATCTATAGCTAGTCCTGGAGGCTTCAAGGAAGTATAGTTTTACTTATTCAGCAAGTTTGAACAAGACTTCATTACAATGTACCACAAGCCAAAAAAAAAACGATTTTCATTTTTTCACATAGCCAATCATAACAGTTCCCAGAAATTTGAACGTGACAATGTCATCGGAATCTATTATAAGTCTAATGACGGCTACCTGCTGAATCTAACAATTAAAGCTATACTTCCTCATTCACACTGAATGTACTTCCTGTGGATGACTCCATATTCCAAAACAATGCTTCAGTACCTCATACAGATACACACACACACACAATGGTGACATACTTGGTAAAGAAAGCACAAGGCAGTATTGGGGACAGAGCATCACAGCAACGCCGAGCACGGGACTGTGTTACAGTAGCAGCAGTACAACAGTGCAACTACGGAATGATGTGCATCATATGGGCTGTTTATCAGGAAGTTGACTTATTTGGATTGCACGTAGACTACTTTGACTAAAATGCGTTATGTTTGTGTGTGTCGTCGAGGGAACAGTTGAGAAATCCCATTGTGAAAGAAGAAAAACAAGAACGGTGGACACACAACAACAAACACGCGTGTTGGAAAGAGAGAAAAGAGGGGCATGACACCAGTGCATGGTTACCCACCTGGGGGTGGAGGTGAGACCTCGAGGGATATCTCAGGTGTGGGCATTGGCACCTCACTACTGTCTGTGGCAACACTCTCTGAGTATGTGACAAATATAGCAGGGATGGAAGAGCTACATTTAATAGCGCAAAGCCTCCACATCTAGCCTTTAACATACTCACTCTCCCACCAATGGGCAGACTTACTCACTGTATGCTCAACCTCACTCGCCATTTTCCATTCAGTCACACACAAAATGGGACACATACAGTAAATCCACTGAATTTGTTTGTACATACGCATGCACAATATCAAGTGGGATATTTTCTGAATGCAGATTTATTTTTACAGCCATTTGCCTGGAATCAGATTCATTGTTTTGGTGCTTGACCATGAGGGAATTTATTTAAATTGTATTTTAAATTGAACCTTTATTTAACTAGGTAAGTCAGTTAAGAACAAATTCTTATTTACAATGAAGGCCTACCGGGAAACAGTGGGTTAACTGCCTTGTTCATGGGCAGAACAAAATATTTTTTACCTTGTCAGCTCGGGGATTCAATCCAGCAACCCTTGGGTTACTGGCCCAACACTCTAACCACTAGGCTACCTGCAGCCCCAAAGTTGATGGATGAAATATATTACAGGGTTCAAATGTGTTCTTCACTTACTGTATGACAGGTTTATTCAGAATTCATCTTTATGTCAATTGCAATATTTATGGCACAATTACGATTGAATACTTTCATAGAAGTACATAAAATGAAATCAGTGCCCGGCCAGGGATACATTTAGCCTAAACCTGTGTGTGAGCAGAGCTATTCCCTCCACTGTACGAAGCCACAGGCCCAAGACACTGCTCCCAAGGTCAAAGCCTGGTGTCGGCAGGCGGCCAATAACGTCAGCTGGAACGTCAGCTGAATCAACAGGCCTGGATCAGCCGGTCCGCTAGGGGGAATGTGTAGATTCTGACCACTCGGTCGTCACCACTGACCACTGAGCCACAGTAGTACAACAGTTATATTGCCAAGGACATGTAGACCCTTCACATTTACACTTTTACAGTGTTTAAACCAGCGACCGTGTTTCCACATTCACACTGAAGTCGAAGGTGGAATGGTCACATTACATGCAGCCTCAGTAGTACCTTAATGTGCCTTCACATGTTGCACAAACATGGTTTCCACCATCCAATAGAGCAAAACTGCCAACATAATATGGGATACATTCTCTCCTTCCTGACATAATTAAAGTATCCCATAATAATTCTCTCATACCAACTTCTCTGATCAAAGCCAGTGCTGTGTGAGGTGAAAGAACATTGTTGGGCATCACCCTTTACTGACCTTTCTCACCATTGGACATCTCATCTGCAAAACAGAGACAAAAGAGAACAATTCAAAAGGGGGCATTTTTGATCTAGTCAATTTGTTGCGCGCCACAGCGACTATCAAAATGTTGATACTGTAAGTGGACAAATCAGAGTAGCATGTGACCGTTTTTCTGAAAGTATTGAGAAGGTCCGATATATACCTGTGTCATGACGTTGGCCTCTTTAGGAAGAGCAAGCCCATCCCCCTCTCCCTGCCTCCCCCTTGCCTCCTTCAACTAGGCTGTTGTGGTCAGAGGTCGTAAATTCCTGAGAAGACCCTGCCACATGGCCACATAGTAGAGAGAGGGTAAACTTTCATAGAGGACAAATTAAATCCTTCCACCTCACAGAACTTGAGGTACGAACACATTTCATGTTCCGGGGAAAGTATAAACTTGGGGAAGCTCATGGGAGACGGTGTGGCTACATTACCATAACGCTGTTTATATAATAGCCTCAGATATGAGGTTTACATCTAATTGTTGTATTAGATGAATGAGTGAGTATGATGCTGTTTGTATAAATTGTGTAATATGGTTTTGGACTGTTTAATGAAGAAAAATACAATTCCCTTTTGATTTGAACTAAATCAGAGGACCGCCCCTGAGCCCAGTTAGTGTCAGACATCCTGGGACAGCCCTCTTCGGCCCTTCCGAATAAAACCCAACTTTGAGAAATTATCAGCAGACCGAGCTTACCTCAATTACGAGATGGCTAAAGGTTGCAGACCATGTTTTTCTCCATTAGGAGGGGAACAAAGGTTGTAGACCATTGCTCATTCTGTTAACCATACCACGTGGTTAAACTCTTAGACTATCGATACCGACAGAATAAGAACAAGTCTTTGATATTGATTACTAGGCTGCAGCTAGGAATAAGGCATCTTTGAACACGAAGAACGACAACCACCGAAACATCCATTCTATAACGAATGTCAATCTGAACACCCCCTCTAACCACAACCGAGAGAGAGAGGGAGAGAGATGGACAATTCTACAAAATAAATGAACTTTTCACCAGCGATCAAGACAACACACTGAGCGTAAATATATATATATATTTATTGATTGCAATAGTTCCCGAATGAGTGAGCATTCATGTGTAAAGGATTAGCATTTCAATTGTTATAATTATCACTCTGTAGTGACTTCTTAGTCGACCCCACTTCCCCTTTTGTCTAACAAGCCGCCATGCCGGTTTAGCTCACTAGGGTGCATTTTCCTATCATTACATTTACCTTGTTTGTTTGTTTGTTTGTCTGTTTATGCATTTCTGTGAATTACTTAGTTTGTAATAAATAAATGATTTAAGACAATTGATGTATGGATGACTCATAGTGAAGACTGGGTTCGTGCAGATAACCAACAATTTACGACGTTTGGAATGAGACTAACAGTGAGGTAAAGTAAATAATTCATTAATTCGAAGACTAATTGATCAGATAAAATATCTGAAAAGTTATTTTAGGAAATGATAACTTTGTAATCTGAATATTTTTCCTTGGTGCCCCGACTTCCTAGTTAATTAGTTACGTGATTAATCAGTTGATTGCGTAATAACTAATTACAGAGAATCTTTGATAAAAACTATAAGTCTTCAGTTAATGATAGTAAAGACAAGGCACCTGCTACACAGTTTAATGTATAGTGTCATGACTAGGATGCTACTGCTATAAGCCTATGTCTATTGTCCCCAGTGAGCCACATCATCCCTGTGGTGCACAGCACCTTGTGTCTGGACACTATATAGTAGTAACTGATTATAAAGGTACCAATTGACACACGTTGTTTGAACTCTGCACTGTCTGGACTGATCAAACCCGCACAGCGGGTCATGGCACCTATTTGGAGACTACAATCTTAACCTATTAATGGACCTAAAGCTAGGCCTCAGTGGATCAAAGTCTCTATACATCCCTTGGTACGCCCTAGCCTATCGGGTTTGAACGTTTACCTTGTATGTTATTAATGGGCTAGTGAAACAGAGTCACGTGTGTTCCCGTCTAGTTCTTACCAGAAGGTTAGATAGAAAATATCCACTCTTGCACAACACAGTGTTTATTCCTCTTTCCTCTTCCTATTGAAAGTTTCACAAAGTCCCATTCTGATGTCGTGTGTCAATATGCAAACTGGAGGAAAGGGAATTCCACCCAATCGTCACATTAGCCTGGTAGACTGAGGATGGATTACATAGTAACAGGCAAACACAGACATGGAGACTCCAGCAGACAGTGACAGATAGAGGTTACAAGAAGAACACTTTCACCAAGAGTGATATCAGCCCACAGGGACTTTGGCATCAAAAATAACAGATTTCTACTTTGAGCCTGATAACCACGCTTATACCACTCACATCTGCATACAGTACAAGAAAACACAGACTTTTTGTGTGTGTGTGTGTGTGTGGGGGGGGGGGTACTTGCATCACACAAAGTAGATAGGATGGTTAAAATGGTGGAGTCTTAGTAATTGACAAAAGGAACTATGAGAGTGGCTGTGTCTGAATACCCGAATGTCGTGTCCGCAACAACATGTTCCCATCTATTTCCTATGCTTCACTGGCACATTCATGTACTGTAAATGTGAAGATATACATTTTAAGTGCAAGTATTCCAGAGAAATATACTGCAATTGGCATAATACCTTTTACAGGCTTTTACATGTAATATGTTAAATGCCTGAAGCTATCCTTTTCCATATTTTTCAGGAGTTAAAAGTTCCAGGTGCATGGTAACAATTCAATAAGTTGAAAGAAAAGATACCCGCACACTGCTCTCACTAGTTTCACTGTTGTTTATGATGAATAAAAGAAACCCGAAAAGTGCTCTCGCTAATAGCACTTTTTTTATTGAAGCTTACGTGTCGGCCTCTCGGCCTTCGTCGGAGGTTTTTGCTCTATTAAACTAAATAAACCATCTTTAGTATAATAATTGATTACATTTCAATAGCGCTTTCCATAATCTCAAAGAGCGTACAAAGTAAAAAACAAAGAAGCAATACATCATGAGTTGCCTAGCTACAGTTGGCTAGGTCAACCAATACATCATCATGAGTAGCCTAGCTATAGTTGGCTAGGTCAACCAATACATCCTCATGAATAGCCTAGCTATAGTTGGCTAGGTCAACTAATACATACATCATCATGAGTAACCTAGCTATAGTTGGCTAGGTCAACCAATACATCATCATGAGTAGCCTAGCTATAGTTGGCTAGGTCAACCAATAGAGGCCAAGTCTGAGTGCATGCATCCTTCAAAGATGGAGGGAAAGTTCATGGCTTGATCAGAGGAAGGAGGTCAGGGACATGGTTGATGAAGATAGTCTGGTAACGATCTTGTTGTGGGTTGCTCTGGGAGTCGGGTAGCTACTGGAATTCTCCTTCACAATGTATAGCACCCACTTGGGTGATGCCTCAGTTGCGCTGTGTGCCAGAAATCTCACCACACACAGTTCCCGAGTAGTAGCCAGTCTTCCTTATTACGAGCCATCTGCCTCAGCACTGCATTCCTCTACTGCATCTCTCATTACTTTCAAGCTTCAAGTGACTCTTCCATTAATACATGCATAGGCCTACGGTACACTAAAAGTTTACTCCAAATATATTGTTCCAAATGCTAACTTTTTAGCTAACGTAAGCCCGAAACAACAACACGGAAAAGTCACTGGGTGGGTTTACAGACGATCCTTTCTAGTTCATGTGAAGACGTAACTGACGATGCATTCAAGACAGCGGGGAACGTGAGAAAAAACCTGCTACGATTGGGAAAAATATATGTAACTCGGAATTACAAGCCAGAAATTCTGGCATCAACTTTGAGCTCCGACTTCTTTGATCTGAAGATCACCGATGTTCCGATTTTTCCCAGTCAGAGCTTATTTAGTTTCCGTATTCCCAGTTGTCTTGAACGGACCAAAAGTAGTACATTTCGGCCATGGCATACTGCATACTGTTTACCAAACAGTGCGTGCTAAAGAGTGTGTGGTACAATTAGTACACAGTATGCAGTTTAAACAAGTAGTAGGCAAGCCAGATATCGGACATGGCCACTGACTGACTAAGGGAAGGAGAGGAAAAAGAGGGGGTGTAGGGGGATTTTTGGAAGGTGATGACAGTGGACTTGCACAGCTCTTGCTAGCCTGTCCATTTCCACAGAGAGTGGCACTCATCGATGAGCACTGGGTCTGGCACCACAGCCTGTGAATTCCGCAGGGATGCCAGCCTTGCCACCCTGCCTTGTGGCAGGCACGGTCCTTTGTTAATGATCCGGAGGAATACTGTGCATTACTGTGCCATTCCTGTCCAAAGTCCTAGGACCATTGAAGCATCTCTCTCTCTCTCTCTCTCTCTCTGGAAGACAGTCTGCCATGCCCCATTGTGACTTCTCTGTCCTCTCCCCTCTCTCTTCACATCTATTGCCTTTGCCAATTTCCTCTCTTTATAATATACAGTAACTCCCATCCATATCTCATTCCTAAATCCCTGTATGCCTAATTACAGTAACACTGTACACACTGTAATCCAAAGTCCATACACTATTAGAACCATAATGTCCAGCCAATCTTTCGTGATTCCCATCAGACACTCCAGTTCAAATTTAGACATTGTCACACCTCACCAAAAACTTGATGTTGGTTCATCACATCAGAATCCTATCGGGTCTCACAAACACACGCATCGATGTGCACTACAGGGAGGCATTCTTTGACCACAGAGAAAGGTTTTGTTTCACCTCAGTGAACTCCCCAGTGCAGCTGACCACGCTGCAGGTATCTTCAGCTGTCACCCCTGTTGCTGTGCAGACAGATGGGCTCATGGTGACCCCAACGAGAGCCAAGCTGCCGTCTCTTCTTAATATAGACCCCCAGAACTTTTGAATGCACACCTTTTATCAACACCCCTTCTTTGTGACTATTGTGTGTCAGTCGGACCGGCGGTCCACATAAGGGATAGTGTTCGTTCGTTGCAGAATGACACTCTTGATTCCTAGGAGCGCTGAGAATGAGTGCTGCTAGAAGTGAAGAGGCCACAGAAAGGAACTGCTGACGACCTCAGTGTGGATGTGGGGCTGTGGTTTAGTGATTAGCAGCCAACAGGGTCTCCCTGTGTTGTTTACCTAAAGGCTTGATTTATGTGGAGTGGAATTCGGAAAGCGACGACCATGCTGTCTGAGGTAACGGAGCAGGGAGAATGATGGGGGCTGAGCGGTTGTAAATATACCGAGGTGAGGATGTGGGCTTTCTTCCCACTGAAACCCAAGACTGTTGCTGAAAGCAGGCAGTGTAGTGGATGATGCTGGTCTTTTGACTTTGGGTGGGAGTGGGAGTGGCCTGAGTGAATCATCATCTAAAATGATGGTGTGACAATGGCGGGTGTTGAGTGGGGGAGTGAGAGCGCAATAGAGAGAGAGCGAGCGAGAGAGGATTAAAAGTCCGCTCATTATGAACTATTTCAGGGACCAAGGAATCCAGGTCCCAGGAGCTCTAAGGGTCACTCAGCAAGCCAGCCAGTCAGTCAGTCCGTCATCTCTCATCCTGCTTTTAAAAGACTTGGGTCTGCAGTCTAAACCAACACCACATCCAGCAGCCTCTTCCTATTCAGCTGTTCAGAGTCATTTATAACAACAATACTTTTTTTCACAGTCGTTTATCTAGTCTTCTGCAACAGAGCAGCTATTTATGGAAGGCGGTTGCGGTGGACTGGCATGCAACTGCCTCCCCTTCCCCTGTGTGTTTGTCTCAGACGGGATGATGAATGTTTATTATAGTGGATAAATGTTCTGCAGGCATCTCTCCTGTACTAATAAAACCCACTTTATAGTAAAGTGTGTGTTATACGTGTACAACAGGAAGCTAAGCTGTCCAACAATCTCATGGTACCTCACCCCAAAGAGACGTCGTAGATGTTAAACTTCTCCTAGCTCACCCAGCCTCTGCTACACCACATTGAGATGTTGACATTTATTGAGAGCCCTATCAAAGCAACACGGGCAAACAATAAACTGGTACAGAAATCTGATTGAGGCCAGTAAAGTGAATGGTATGTTTTTGTGCTCACAGCTGACTGTTTAAAGATGCCAAAAGGTGGATTGGACCGGTTGCTGCATAACTGGTCTAGTCCTCAAATTTATTGCCACCTTATTTATTGAATAACTTCCATGAACGCAATCTTGCAAAGCCCTCTCATTCCAGCCTATAGGCCCCATTGTCCTGCAGGGGAGAGAATACACAGGTAGAGTGGCTTGGATGTATGTGTGGAGAGAAGAGAGTGTGTACCATTTCTGATGTGGCGAATACTGCTGCAGATAAAGCTACAGTCCACCAGAAGGTAAACGGTTTATAATAAAACGTTTTATTCCCTCCGTTGTGGTGGTGTCCAAGCGATGAATATACTGTTCTGTTCCTGTACATGGGCATATCTTACTAAAGTTCCTAAAGACCTGAACTAATGGAGAAGAAGTGCTAGCATAGCAGAATTACAGACAAGACGGACACCGAGTGATTAGGTCTATGCAGACAAGCAGCAATATGCTATTGAGGGCTCTGCCATAGAGAGGAGGAGTGAGATTAATATGGAGTTGAATATGGGGGATGGGTTTGGGATCTTGTTTGGCTTCTGCTGCACAATAACATGTCATCCACCCTGCCATCTATTCATCAGTCATCAGCAAGATCGAGGACAGAATGTATCCATCATCCGGAAGGCATCTTCATCCCAATATGATCCCAAGAGTCCATCCAGATTGCATCACCCTTCAGGGGTCTTCTTTGCTAGTGTCCAGCTCAGCACAGCGCCAAGCACCAGGGATCATCAACAATCTCCCAACAGGGCTCATCACGTCTCCCTCCAGTGGGCTCCTAATCACCATGAGACCACTGTCCATCATGCCAACAGCAGCAACAACAACAGTTTTTTTTATAAACCTCCTGAATCTCCATCTCTACAAATGAGGTAGAAACATCCGAGCATAAATACAATACAGTTGTCGCCAAAGACACTTTCTCAATTACCGTGAGCAAACTCCTGGGAACTCTCAAAGTAGAGTTTGGAGAACTTATTTTTGTCTAGTGCTAAATAGCTAGTCAATAAGGCCAACAAACGAATAAAACAAACACCAAAATAAACCATGAAAAATCTATATTTTACCCTTATTTACAGAAGAAACAGGAATTAAGGGTTAATGGAACTTTTCCTCATAGTATATGCCAGTAGAGAAAATCAACCAGTAACTACAACATGAATGTAAAAGAACATGTGCATTACAATTATCAGTCCCAGTTATCAGTTGTTGTTAATACGTTAAACAAGCAGGATCCTAGATGCAGCGTTGCTTCAGGACAGCTTGTACAGTACAGTTTGCTGAAATCCTTTCTGTACACTCAGTGACAAGAACAGGGGCACTCCTACCTTTCTTTGTGGGCTCTGGCATCTTGAGCCGGGTCCCAAGAAAAGCATCAACGAATGAAAAGCTGCAGGTAGGTAGGTGCCTTCAGACCAGCGTGATTGTACGGGAGGCCAGGTGGGACGTGGGAGCCCTCAGTCCAGAGGGAGAGAGATAAAGATGGGCGACCACCAGGGAAATTCTCTGGGACCCTCAGACCAGAGTGATGGGAAGAGATGAGGAGGGCACAGTGTGGGACAGTATGGGAATCTCAATTGGGGAGAGGCGGCACAGTGACACATCTAGAAGAGTCGGGCTTCCTGTCTTTATATAGCAGGGCAGCAGGCCCCTCCTCTCTCTAGCTGACAGTACAGCTCCATCCTGCCCCCAGCATCACTGTCCTCACTGGCCTCTATGCCAGCTCTATGGGCTACTCTCCCAGGGATTCGGTGTGGTGCTGGGTGGGGAGACTCTAGCAGAGGTGTGGTTCTTATTCTAAAGGCTCTAATTCCTCGTCCAAACAGTGGTGGATCCAAATGATTGGTTTCTAATGATTTCCTGAAGGTTGTCAGATGAAAGGATGCTGAGGTTAGCACTATGACATACATAACTGGCCAGCCGCCAGTATACTTTGAATTTCACACTGGCCCCTGAGGGCTGTGTGGCAACAAATGTCTTGCTGTACAGGTGTGATGTAATCTGATAGGGGTACATACGCTACTATCCTGGAACTCTAAAATACCATGTCAAAACCGGTACAGATAACACACTGTTTGCGAAATAGATACACTTTTAGGAGTAATACGTGTATGCACGTTCAAAAAACAGAATTGGGACAGAACGTTTCAACTGTGGCTTAATTCATTATTGTAATATATAGAAGGCAGACAGAGGCTCTTGGACCATCCGTTGCCTATACAGTATCAAAATAAACAGCACATTGGGAATACAACATTTTGTGCCGCCATTTCCCAGGCTATCAACCCTGAATGAGGTGGACATTGTGTGTGTGTGGCAAAAAAACAGTAGGGTTGCCAAAATTCTGGAAGTTTCAATACATTCCCTGGTTTTCCCAGAATCCAGGTTGGAGGATTCCCAGAGACAGGCCGTAATCTGGAACCCTCCAACCAGGATTTCTGGAAAACCGGGGAATTTATTGAACGTTCTAGGAATTTTGCAACCCTACGCATCTGTCAGGGTTCCGGAATGCAAACAGTAGGGAACAAAATAAGGCAATGAGGGAGGAGACTGGTCAGTTAGGAACCGTGGTAAATAGGGCAGTAAAGCCAGTGAGACATTTCGGGCGTGAGATTAATCTGATAGTTCCTGATGATTCAGTCACATTCGTTACGCCTATACCAAGAGCTATTTGAGTGACTTTGTGGGTTCGCTGCACATAAAAAGATTGAGAAGACAAGCTTATATAGACTTTATGCCAAGTGTCAGATCTGTGTAGTCCTCGAGGGATGCTGTCCAAGTAAGTAGGCCTGCCTGCGGGGCCAATAAATACTGGAGAGCTGCCTGGGCGGTGGTTATATGGCCTATAGATAGAAAGCTGTCATGAACCTTGACATTTGACATATCCGACATGGAAAGAGGGTTTGATAGAGAATTTTGAGATTGGTGCGGTTGCTAGGAGGCTAATTAACCTTTTAGCACGTCGGGGGAGTGATAAATCAGGCAGTGGTCTCTAGAGAGGCTGTGACGATTCGGTCAACAAGGCTTAAAGCTGTTGGGACTTAAAAGGAGAGGTCATATTTGAGCTTTTATAAAACACACAATGAGGGCTTCTTATTGTGGGCAGTCCCAGGCTCCTGCTGAGACTTAACATAACATAACCACTCAACACCAGGATCCCATTTCCCCAACACTTCATTTGTTTGCTATCATTCACTGTATCAACAACATACCAAGGTGTGACCAATATCAGCGCAGTGCTGCCCCTGTCCATTGAACACAAAAGACCACAGAAGACTGTTTACTGTATCTGAAACAACATCTCTGCCTGCAGCCTTTCAGGCTATCCTATTGAAATGGGACCGTAAAGCCCTTCATAAAAGAAACCCTGCAACTAATTTGTTGAATCTCTGCATATGTCCTGCACACCTACTACGCACATTGTCTCCTAATAACATGAAAGACTTGAATGATTCACACCAGACAGATTTCATGAAGAAAAAAATGTGTCCTTACTTAGGCCTAGTGTTAGGTGACTGCCTTCACCTAACAAGTATGTGGCCTTTCTTGGTAACAGACACACACAGGCTCTGTACCCCATTTATAACTCAGAGTGGGCTCCAGTGGAAAATGCAAGGCTTAGGGCAGTATCATGTGGGTCTGCTACAAAGAGCACACAAAACCATTTGGAATTGCTTGGTCTGGGCAGGAGTTGGCATCACAGGGGAGATTTAGCCATGAGGTCACCCTTGAGAGCTGATAGGAACAACCAGGGGTAAACAGCGCCCCACAGTGGAACTACACTGACCCTTGCTGGTCACACAAGGGCATAACAGCTCTTACCATTCTACCCATAAACACATGATGAAACTAACACCAACACATACACATGACATTCTCCCAGGCATGTACACATGCAGACCAATAGTATGTAGACATACTCTAGTCAATGATTACATCAAATTATTAACCTCACACAAAAGGAGAGATGACAATCACACAGACCAGGCAAAGGATCCCACTCAGCCAAGAGACTGCTATTACAGTGATGCTCATTACCGCATAATTCTGTTCCCAGAGGAGAATGGCCCATTTTAAACGTTGAGGGTAGGATGGAAAGTCGACTATAAATAGACTCACTTCTTCCTCCTTATGGTGATGGAACTCCCCATGCTCTGATCAAATGTCTCTCTGACTTCAGGGCAAACTTTTTTAAATGTTATCTATCCGGATTTCGGCTATCGGATAGGATTAAATGCAAAAAAAAAAAGAATGAATAGAAGGCGGGTCTCCATTCAAGACAATGATTAATCCATTCTTTTTTTATTCATTTAATCCTATCCGATAAACAAAATACAACAAATGTTGAAATTTGACTCGAGAAACATAATTACATTTAGTTGAAAACCGTGGTATAATTTTTCATGAGATTTATTATACTTTATTAACATTTAACAAGAAAGAAACCTAAGTAAACATTATGAAACATAAATATGATTAAATATATATTATAAACTGGGGTGGTTCGATCCCTAAATGCTGATTGGCTGAAATCCGTGGTATATTTAAGCAATAAGGCACATGGGTGTGGTATATGGCCAATATTTAACTGCTAAGACATGTTCTTTTGCACAATGCAACACGGTGGGCCTGGATACAGCCCTTAGCCGTGGTATTTTGGCCATATACTACAAACCCCAGAGGTGCCTTATTGCAATTATAAACTTGTTACCAACATAGTTAGAGCAGTTCAAATATTTGTTTTGTCATACCGGTGGTATACGGTCTGATATACCACGGCTGTCAGCCAATCAGCATTCAGGGCTCGAACCACCCAGGTTATAACAGACCTTATACCAAGGGTTTAACATTTATTTTTACTCTTCTAATTACGTTGGTTTATGGCCAATATACAATGGCTAAGGGCTGTATCCAGGGTTGCGTCTTGCCTAAGAACAGCCCTTAGCTGTGGTATATTAGCCATATTCCACACCCCCTCGAGTCTTATTACCCAAATATACACTGAGTATATAAAGCATTAATTGATTTAGGCTATAGATTTGTATCAGTAGCTATGCCTGCTGTGTGAGATTTTACAGGTACAGTTGAAGTTGGAAGTTTACATACACCTAGGTCATTCTTCAACCACTCCACAAATTTCTTGTTAAACAGCTTGGAAAATTCCAGAAAATGATGTCATGGCTATAGGCTATAGATTTGTATCAGTAGCTATGCCTGCTGTGTGAGATTTTACAGGTACAGTTGTTTAGAAGTTGTTTAGAAGCTTTTGATAGGCTAATTGACATAATTTGAGTCAATTGGAGGTGTACCTGTGGATGTATTTCAAGGCCTACCTTCAAACTCAGTGCCTCTTTGCTTGACATCATGGGAAAATCAAAAGAAATCAGCCAATAACTCAGAAAATAAATTGTAGACCTCCACAAGTCTGGTTCATCCTTGGGAGCAATTTCCAAACGCCTGAAGGTACCACGTTCATCTGTACAAATAATAGCAAGTATCAACAGCATGGGACCACGCAGCCGACATAGCGCTCAGGAAGGAGACGCGTTCTGTCTCCTAGAGATGAACGTACTTTGGTGCGAAAAGTGCAAATCAATCCCAGAACAACAGCAAAGGACCTTGTGAAAATGCTGGAGGAAACAGGTACAAAAGTATCTATATCCACAGTAAAATGAGTCCTATATCGACATAACCTCAAAGACCGCTCAGCAAGGAAGAAGCCACTGCTCCAAAACCGCCATAAAAAAGCCAGACTACGATTTGCAACTGCACATGGGGACAAAGATCATACTTTTTGGAGAAATGTCCTCTTGTCTGATGAAACAAAAATATAACTGTTTGACAATAATGACTATCTTTATGTTTGGAGGAAGAAGGGGGAGGCTTGCAAGCCGAAGAACACCATCCCAACCGTGATGCACGGGGGTGGCATCATCATGTTGTGAGGGTGCTTTGCTGTAGGAGGGACTGGTGCACTTCACAATATCGATGGCATCATGAGGGAGGATAATTATGTGGATATATTAAAGCAACATCTCAAGACATCAGTCAGGAAGTTAAAGCTTGGTCACAAATGGGTCTTCCAAATGGGCAATGACCCCAAGCATACTTCCAAAGTTGTTGTAAAATGTTTTTTGGACAACAAAATCAAGGCCTTGGAGTGGGCATCACAAAGCCCTGACCTCAATCCTATAGAAAATGTGTGTGCAGAACTGAAAAAGCATGTGCGAGCAAGGAGGCCTACTAACTTGACTCAGTTACACCAGCTCTGTCAGGAGGAATGGGACAAAATTCACCCAACTTATTGTGGGAAGCTTGTGGAAGGCTACCCGAAACGTTTGACCCACGTTAAACAATTTAAAGGCACTGCTACCAAATACTAATTGAGTGTATGTAAACTTCTGACCCACTGGGAATGTGATGAAAGAAATAAAAGCTGAAAAAATAATTCTCTCTACTATTATTCTGACATTTCACATTCTTAAAATAAAGTGGTGATCCTAACTGACCTAAGACAAGGATTTTTTACTAGGATTAAATGTCAGGAATTGTGAAAAACTGAGTTTAAATGTACTTGGCTAAGGTGTATGTAAACTTCCGACTTCAACTGTTCTGACTGGCATGTAGTGTAGGCTTTCGCTATAGGATACTACACTGAGTGTACAAAACATTAAGGACACCTGCTCTAACCATGACAGACTGACCTGTTGAATTCAGGTGGAAGCTATGATCCCTCATTGATGTCACTTGTTAAATCCACTCCAATCCGTGTAGATAAAGGGGAGGAGACAGGTTAAAGAATACTTTTTAAGCCTGGAGACAATTGAGACAAGAATTGTGTATGTGTGCCATTCAGAGGGTGAATGAGCAAGACAAAATATTTAAGTGACTTTGAACAGGGTATGGTAGTAGTTGCCAGGTGCACCGGTTTGTGTTAAGAACTTCTACACTGCTGTGTGTTTCACACTCAACAGTTTCCCGTGTTTATCAAGAATGGTCCACCACCCAAAGGACATCCAGCCAACTTGACACAACCGTGGGAAGCATTGGAGTCAACATGGGCCAACATCCCTGTGGAACGCTTTCAACACCTTGTAGGCTGCAACTCAATATTAAGAGGAAGGTGTTCCTGTATAGTCAGTGTATATGTGTATAATATATGTAAATGTATAAGTATGTGTAATACTTATATGCTCATATATGTGTGACACATGTAGTATTCAAATGTTTATTACATATACACTGAGTATACCAAACATTAGGAACACCTTCCTAATATTGAGTTGCAAACCCTGTTCAAAAGCACTTATTTTGTCTTGCCCATTCACCCTCTGAATGGCACACATACACAATCCATGTCTCAATTGTCTCAAGGCTTAAAAAGTATTCTTTAACCTGTCTCATCCCCTTTATCTACACGGATTGAAGTGGATTTAACAAGTGACATCAATGAGGGATCATAGCTTCCACCTGAATTCAACAGGTCAGTCTGTCATGGACAGAGCAGGTGTCCTTAATGCTTTGTACACTCAGTGTAGTATCCTATAGCAAAAGCCTACACTGCATGCCAGTCACATACTTCTGTCTGTGTAAAATCTCACACAGCAGGCCTAGCTACTGCTAAAAATCTATAGACTAAATCAAGTCAGTCTTCAAATGATTGATGATTGAATTGATGATGATCTAATTGATGATTGATATTTACAATAGATTACAGTTTTTCATGTGAAAATGTGTCCTTTACAGTTTTCCCTGATGGCACTTCCGCAAGGCACTCAAGGTCAGTCTGCTGAACTGATAGGTCAGTTTCTTCTTCACCTTGAAGATCTCTCCAGACTGGGTGTAGTTCCTCAGCGCCCTGGACATCTTCTGGTAGGTCATGGGCCTCCTGTTGCCTTTCCTCTGCCCCCAGAGTGCTGCTA
Source organism: Oncorhynchus mykiss (assembly GCF_013265735.2). Classification (NCBI taxonomy): domain Eukaryota; kingdom Metazoa; phylum Chordata; class Actinopteri; order Salmoniformes; family Salmonidae; genus Oncorhynchus; species Oncorhynchus mykiss. The sequence goes on along the minus strand of NC_048579.1, from coordinate 57,973,603 downwards.
CCTGTTCCTTGTTCCGGGAAGAGAAGCGGAACCCTCCGTCTGCTGCCACTGGCACCCAGGAAACGCAGTGGGCCATGCCAAGGTTCTCCAGCATCTCAAACAAGAAGTGAAACAGACACACCTTTCTACCTGTAACCACAGTAACAATGATAAGATAGAGTGGAGCGGTTAACAATATCCCATCATAATTGATAATAAAAATCCCTTTTTGAGATGACCAGCTGTGATGGTGTTCAGTGGTAAAGTTGTATGTATGTAAAACGTACAGAGATAAGCGGTGTATGGGACCATTGTCCTTTACAGTTAAAGGCAGGTCTCTTTAGGCATTGGTCCCTCAGGGCAGCATGAGCTCCAGTGGCAGTATCTGCTAACCACAAAAAGGGAAGTTGCCTCTCTCACCAGGTCCAGTGTGGTGTGTGGGTGCTGGTCTTGCTGGCATAGTATGTGGCAATGTGTGGTCTGTCCCTTTCTCAGGCGGTGTAGTGTTGTTTTGGTCCAGTAGTGTTGTTGGGTAGCCACCATGTGATTGCAGGGCCTGAAAAACACGTTTTTTTTAACCAACTGAGTTGTATGACTGAGACAAGCAGAACATCGCCCAATAAACTATAGCCATATACTGTGTATCTTTCACAGATCAAAGTGCTGTCTATGACAGGCTGACCTAAGCATCATGGGGAGGCTTATATCATTGAATGCGTACCTTTTCCTCATGGCACCAGTGATCACAACAAGTTTCACCAGAGTTTCCTTCCATTGTCACTGGTGTAGGCAAAGCACAGACACCTCCCACTGCAATAGTGTAGAACAAGAGGTGGCATTAAAAATATACAATAATCCATTTATTTGTGTGATTCATAACGCTAATAGAGAATTACCTTTTTCTCTGCCATCTCCAGTGCCCTGTCTGTAGTGTTCCTCCAGAAAGTCCAAAATCACCTCCAGATCTGTCTGGTTGTCTTCGAAAGAATTCGGACAAAGATAACCGGTTCAAATTGCACAGCACTCACACATACAGTTCAGTTTGAAAGTGTGACATCAATATACATCACTGTGCAGTTATCCTTAAGCTTATAACCGTCTCATATTTACCATCGTTGCCGGATGCACGTAGATTGCTGCAGTCACAGGTCCTGATCCCAGGTTTTTCACAGAGTTGTGTGTTAGATGAAATGCATGAAGGAACTGTGTGACACCCAGGCTTTTATTATGCCTCCGCAACATGACAGCCAGTTGGGGCTGCCTTGCTTATCGCCTGGCCTGCACTTCTCACCACAACTACCGTAAATAAACCTTCACCACAGGAACAATGACCACCACCAGAGAAGCACTGTCTCCCAGGACTGACCACATCCTCACCGCTGGGCAAGATAAGAGCAGCCATGGGCTCTCTTGACAGGAAAACAGCACTTATCACAATGGTTTGCCTTTTGGGATAGCGATACACCTTGTGTTCATGTCTTACAGAGTGTGGATTGATGGGGAATTGTGAGTGAGGGGTAGACAGTGTTATTATTGCCGTTGCACAAGCAGACATATTTGGCTCATTCAACAAAGTTCATGGTTTTCTCTTTTTTTTCCTCTTTTTTTCCTAGGACACAACAAGGATGGGACACTTGTTGGAACTCATGACATTTTCGCCATTGTTAGGTAAGCAAGAATAGCACGGTTATGTAGTCAGTGTTGAAGTCAGTGTTGATGCAGTGATGAATAATTCATTGCCTAAAATAAAACCATATACACAGTACAAACACAAATGATACAAAAATGATTTATTAAAATACATCAATGTGTGTGAGATACAAAGGATTTAAATTCATTATTTACAAAATGACATGCAGTAATACATGTTCTTATTTGAATCCAACATTGTAGTTATTTCCCTTTACATGTACAGTACCCACACCGAAGGCTTGTAAACTGGTTCACAGTTCTCATAGGTAAAAAAAGTTGATATATTTTCATTATTTACATATTCAATGATCCACAATACCTGATCAATGGTCATTACATTTTCTTTTAAATGGCATAACTAACGGAGAGTAAACATTTTTACATTTCTTTATGTTTCGTTACGTTTCCTGACCCCCATAACACAATGGCTGCATAACAAGGCCCAGTTGTAGGCCCCCGCAGAAGAATGAGGGAGTAGCCGTATGAATTGACAGCTAGCTAAAGCAGCTTTTAACCTCTGTTATTTTCCACAGTGACATTACCTGAGTTCACGCCTTGGTGACTGTGGATGAAGTGAAGCTTGTGGCAAGATCACAGTCTCCCTGGAGGGAGTAATGTCCATACCAGTTGTGCCAGTCAGGTGCAGCAGCAGAGCCATAGTAAGCCTGTTCAGCTGGGGCATGTTGCTGGTGGAGGAGCACCTCCCGCCCAGGGTGGCCAGCCCCGGGGTGCCCGGCGGGGGGAATGACGTGACTGATGCCCCCAAGCCTCTGGATGATCGACGGGTTGAACTGGTAGGTGAGTTTGCGGCGCACCTTTACGATCTCGCCCGTTCGGCTGTAGTTGCGCAGCGCCCGTGCCATCTTCTGATAGGTCATGGTCTTGCGGTTGCCCTTGCGCTTGCCCCAGCACTCGGCCAACTTCTCTTTGTTCTTGGAGATGAAGTGGAAGGTGCCGCTGCCACGGTCCGTCCACTGGATGGAGTCAGCCGTGTTGGGATCGCCCAGAGCCTCATGCAGGTACTCATAAAGACGCAGCTTCTTGCGACCTGATGAGATGAAAAGGTTGACTTTAGTTATAATAAAATCATAAACAGGCAGAGATTCAGTTGTAACGATGTCAATTTGATACTTGCCAATCAAAAATCTGAGGTAGTAGAAACATGTTCAATTCCAGCATGTGTAGTTGTGCTCTGACATCTCTTACAGACATTGTCAACACTCATCGCTGATGGCCAAACACTGCTCACCTTTGCCGCTCCTCGGTGGCGGTGCGATGGAGTAGAACTGGGGGTAGTCCATGGTTACAGATGGACCCAGTGAGCCGTAAGGAACAACATGAGGCCATGACTGGCAGGACGAGGAGAGACAAACTGGTCAGGTCAGTCACATCCACATGAGACATGACACATACATGTACTGTAACCTTACATCACAGTTGTGCAAACTTGGAGAAGTCAGTCAATAGTACTATACTGGTAAAACACAACCACTTGTTCTGTACGCTCACCGTCTGCTCATTCCAGTCATATGGCCCTGGCACATCAGAAGGGTGGGTGATGGGGTAGCAGCACATTATGCTCGATCGCATTGGAGGCTCAAAGTACTTATACTCTAAGTAGAGGGAGAAAAATATAGTCATTGAATAGTCTTCACTGCCAGAACCAATGAGACTAAAATGTATTGAATAATTTTTCTGACATGCTCAATACAAAAAAAATATTAACAATAATGTCCGTGCCTAATATAATGATGGTGATTGTTAGCGTTCAGATTTAAATCTGGTTTTCTGGAATGAGTTTTGAAGTGTAAGTTTACCTGTATCACAATACGGATCGTCAGAGTGCCGTTGAATCACATCAATTGCATCCTGGAAGTGCTGGTTGATGTCATTATCCAGTGAGCTCTAGGAAAACATCAATAACATGCAATCAACTACAATGTCGTAATTAGGAGAAAAGTTAAGCTACAGAATGAATAGGAATAAATGCCTTATTCGAAAACAACATGGAATGTATTTAAAATTAAACTAAATTGATCTTCAATCCGTCATGACTCACCATTTTGTATATTTGAGTGTAAACTTCAGACAAGGCAAGCAGTGTCTGACCACTGTCTGTGTGAGATGGATGTACTTGTGCAGGTGTATATATAGTGGTGTAAGCCCCAATATTCACCTTTCGGCTAAAACAAAGTGTCAGATAAAGAGATTGGTCGATTTAAATGTGTCAACGTCAATTCGTGGTTGGCAACACTTCTCTTTTTGGAAGAGCAGATCAGATACACCTCCCACAATCACTCTTTCACACTGTTACTAGATCAGATCACATGAAGATCACATGAACAACAATAACCTCTCTTATGACTTAATTTATCCAGGAATATCTTCCAATAGCATTCTAATTAGCATTTCTGGGTAGATATTAATTAACATACATATTGTCTTATCATAAATGCTCTTCAGTAAATATAGACTTTCCTGTAAATTGAAATCTGAGACCCTTGAACTGCTGGGGGAAATGTGTATATAATTTCCATTATATCTTCTGTGTTTTAAGTGTATTGTCTGACGTGGCTAACACTTACAGAGCCTATAGAAAGTCTACTCTCCCTTTCACTTTATTTTCACAATATGATGCGCTAGAAAGTGGGGTTGAAATAGATTTCATTGTCATTCTTTGTCATTGATCTATGCAAAATGCTCCATAATGTCAAAGTCAAAAGAAAATTCTACACATTTTTACAAATTAATAAAATTTAATAACTAAAATATAGTCGTTGCATTTCAAGCACATATTCAAATACAAAGACCAGGGAGATTTTTGAAAACCTAATAAAGAAGGTCAGTGTTTGGTAGATGGGCAACAATAACAAATCAGACATTGAATATATCTTTAAGCATTGTCAAGTTAATAGTAATGCTGTGGATGATGTATTAAAGCACCCAGACACATCAAAGATGCAGTCGTCCTTTTGAACTGAACTGAGGACAGGAAGGAAACTGCTTAGGGATGTCACCAAAAGGCCATTGCTGATTTTTAAAACAGCTACAGAGTTCAATGGCTGTGATGGGAGAAAACAGGATGGGGTCAACGTTGCAGTGATTCCACAATAATTACCTAAATGATAGAGCGAAAAGAAGAATAAAATATACAGAATATGCATCCTGTTTTCAACAAGGCACTAAAGTAATCCTGAAGAAAACAAACACAGCAAAGGAATACACTTTTGGCCTAAATGCAATACCTTATGTTTGTAGAAAATCCTACACATCACTGAGTAACTGCCTCCTTATTTTCAAGCATGGTGGTGGTTGCATCATGGTATGGGTATGCTTGACATTGGCAAAGACGGGGATGTTTTTCAGGATGAAAATAAACAGCATGGAGCTAAGCACAGGCAAAATCCTAAAGGAAAACCTGCTTCATCTGCTTTCCACCAGACACTGAGAGAGGAATTCACCTTTCAGCAGGACAATAGCCAAGTCTACACTGGAGTTGCTTACCAAGAATACAGTGAGTGTTTTGACTTAAATCTGCTTGAAAAACTATGGCAAGACTTTAAAATCGCTGTCTAGCCATGATCCCCGATACCTTGACATAGCTTGAAGAATTTTGAAAAGAATAATGTGGGAATATTGCACAATCCAGGTGTGCAACGCTTTTATGAGACTTTCCCAGAAAGAGTTACAGCTGTAATCGCTGCGCGAGGTGTTTCTAACATGCTTTGACTTAGGGGAGTGAATACTTATCTAATCATATTTTTCATTCCTCTTTTTTTTTAATTAAATTTTTCTTCCACGTTGACATTACAGAATATGTGTAGATCGTTGACAAAAAAAGTACAATTCAATAATTTTTTTATCCCACTTTATAACATAATAAAATGTGAAGAAAATCCAAGGGGGTGTAGATTTTCTATAGGCACTGTATCTGTAACCAAACTGCAGTCATTGACATCAAGTGATAAAAACCCTATTAGTTTTCCATTCTAAAGCCTGAGTATAAGCTCCATGTAGCCTTTAGCCCATCTAGCCTTTTTTCATAGTTTTTTCACATAAGTTATTATGGACACACGGGATGGCTCCTGATCTATCAAAAGTAGTGAAAAGTGTTGCATCATGTCTGGTAAATAGTTGATCTGTATTTCAGTAGATTAGCAATCTGTTGGTTTTAGAATTGATACAATGTTGCTGATTTATCCTGACGTGTAATGGATATTACTGTATGCCTAAGGCAAACACAATAAGGTGTGCATGATGAGTGTTGATTTCAGCAGGAGACTGAAAAGTAAATGATTAAAAACCATACTTCCCTAATTCTAATAATGGAATCATCTGCACCTGTTAAAACCTTGTGTAACGTGATTGCACCCTCTGAACCACTAGGGATTGCTAATGTACTCACCACAATAACAGCATTTGTTGATTTCATTTTCACCCTTGATACTTCAAAGCATTAAACAAACTAGGTGATGATAAAAATAATAAAAATACAATACATAAGTACTGTAACTATAACTTGCTGTGAGTCAATTACATAGATTGAACCTTTTTGAGATGATTAACATAATTATTAAATATTTCAGTAAATCAATGTGGGCCACACCATATGGTCACTGTTGCAACCATATGTTGTACAGCTATCACAATTTTTTATAAATAGATATGTGTTGCTTGACTGGAACTGTGGAACTGATCTATGCATTATGTCATAAAAGCTATCGTTAATGATTCATAGTTCAAGTATAAGTATTTGTCTTGTCCGCAAATCCCAACTCCTCCCTCTCCAAATAAACAAGGGATTTTTGAGAAGTTCATTTCTTAGATGCTGCCAACATACGTTTTAAATATCAACGGATTGACTTCTGAAGTTCCCCTTTCAGGTTCGCTGAGTGTGAATACAGCGGTGATCTTGCCTGGATGGGTAGATTAAAAGATTATGGACACAATGCAATAAAGATGCACAGATTATATCTATCCGTATCCCTAGCCTACACAATGGCATATACTGTAAAACCGCTGTCTACACTCACTGAACTAGACCATACATTTACATTTATGTGTGTGCGTGTGTATAGATGTGCGTGTGCTTGTGTGGGGTTTTCTCTCGGTGACTAGCATTGCTCGAATGCTAGAAACCACAGTACCTAAACGTTCTCCCCCTCTAGCTTTCTTTCCATTGCACACATTAACATGGTCAAACTTCTGTCAAAAGTCAAATATAAATCAAAAACAACAACCATGCAACCAATAATGCAGGCTCCCTTGACTCCCTCTATTTACTAAATGTATTTGTATAGATTGTGATCAAGTACATGTTTTGATTACAACATCACAGCTATAGTTCTAACAATTAACCCATAGCAGGAAGAATGGGGTTGAAATATTTACCTGAGAGCGTTCTGTGCGTGCGTGGGTGTGTATGAGTGCGTGTCTGTGCCAAGGTGTTTACATTTAATCATAAAGCAGCCATGAGGGCGCTTTATCTCTTCAAACAAAGAAGCATTTTTCTTCCCCTTCTCTGCAGGCTCTATTGAAAAGGTCTATTTATATCAACACCAATGAGGGAAGAGCAGTGTAACCGCAACACGGTCGACACCTATTCAACTTCTTTATTTACTGGCACTCAATGAAAATCAAGAAGTACTAAAGCCACTGACACAGATTAGATCTGTGGAATAAAGTTTGTGAGGCAACAGGGTTGTAATACTATATCAGTGAGATCATGTTATGGTCAGGGCATATATTTAGATTATGGATGTTGAGTTTCTTTTGTTATTTTGTATCATTTTTTGTTCTGCAAGAATGTATTTCTCTCTCACTATATCAAAGTAACTGTAGATGCCACTGGTTCCTATTAACGGAGAATGAATGAATTTGAGACAGTCAATGTCAACAGTGTAGATAACGTTTGGCTTGTGGTCCAACATGCATAGAGAAAATTTAATCACATGTACTATATAGAAAATAATGTGATGTATATCTCTGAGATTGTTTTAGATATCATTTCAAATGAAATAATACAGAATTAATAACGTAATTTCTACTCTTTCCATTTGAAGTTTTAGCCAGTGAATCCATGGACATGGAAATGTGAACATGAGTCACTTATAATTTATATCCACAACAGGAAAAACTGTTCCACACATGGCCACTAGGAGGTAGTAAAGACACATCACACCATGTCAGAAAACTATAATAATACATCTAATTTAGTCAAGCCTTCAGTTCAAAGAAAAAACGGTATATGTATGTACTTCATAGAAAGTGTTAAAATGTATTACTTTTTATAACAGAGCGAGAATTAAGGTTGGGAATGTTTCCCAGAAAGTAACCATAGTGTGTTTCACAAGGAATAAAAATGGCAAAGGGACATTTGCTTATCAAATCTATTTCCCCCACACCGGCCAATGTCGGAAAATATTGGAGCAATCTGAGTGCATTCAATTCTCTAGGGCTTGCAGAATACCTTTATTGATCTGCCATGTTAAACCGGAAATCCATCTCTACAGTGTGTAGACAGCAAACTGAGCACCAGAGGGCAGTGCAGAGTCATTACTGTAAACCCAGATATCCACACCTGCTACATAAGCTTTGGCCCTTTGCTGATTTGTAGCTGAGTCACTATACAGATGAATATCCACTAATACATTTGATAAAAAACTAACATAGTCACTGAGTTTGCCCACAGTGACACAGAACAAGCAATTATACAATACCCCTTGAAGTGGATCAACTATAGTCATAATTAGTGTGTGTGTGTGTGTGTGTGTGTGTGTGTGTGTGTGTGCGTGGGCGGGCGTGCGTGTGTGCGGTTTTATTTTATAGTGCATTGACGGGGACAAAAAATAAACAACAAACAAAGATCTGCTTTTTCAGATATTTTAAAAGTGTAATTTCCTGTGAATTTACAGAGAAACCAAAATTCTTGCTCTTCCAAATCTCCTGAGCACTTCCGTGAACTGAGGTAGCACAGGAAATAGATAAAAAATGCAACCAACCTTCATAATACTACATAGATGCAAAGAAATGCATTGTGTAAAGTCCAGTATGTACTTGGTGGAATAGTTTAGAGTAGATTTGAAACGACCTGGGTTATATGGCTGCTGGGGCTCACAGGTTAGGGGTTTGCTACTTTCTGCAGTAGGCCACAGCCCCATAAGCTAACACTCCCACAATAGCCACCATTGCAGCGCCCCCACACAGCAGCACAGGTAGCTCAGTGGCAGGGAGCCATGTAGCAGGCTCAGCCTCTGTCTTCTCTGGCGGAACCTCCTGCATCACTGGTGGGATTTCCTGTGTCTCCTGGGCAGCGTGGAGCGAGACCGAGGACTCTGGTTGGCTGTTAGTTTGTCTCTCATCTGGTGGCTGTGGTGCTCCTGGTCCTAGGACCGGGGGAGGGTGGAGCTGCTCCTGCATAGAGTATTGGAGTTCTGAATGTAACTCAGCTAGTGTAGGTATTGAGGGGACAGGAGTAGAGGAGGCAGAGGGGGGCTCTAGCTTCCAAACTGGCATGGGCATAGAGACGGTGGTGGCGTGGGATACTTCAGCAGGCTCCTCTTGGACAAATAGCTCCTCAGCCACAGACATCATTAAATCCATAGTCTCTTGGTGGTCAGCTGACACCTCAGATGAAGGTAATAATTCCTGGGTGTCCAGCTCCTCTTCCCTGAGCTCAGCCAGTTCTCTTTCTCCCCCAAGCACACTCATCACACTGGCCTGCAGCTCCTCCTCTTCCCCCAGGCTCCCGTCCTCCTCCTCCTCCTCCTCTGCCAGCATCTCCTCCTCCTCCCGCTCTAGGTGGACCATGTCGGAGATGGAGGAGTGGTTCTCGCTGTGCTCCTCAGCTAGGTGGACCACTCCGTCGCTGCTGTCCAGGCTTTTGGTGTCCTCTGTGTCCATCATGTCTCCCACGGTGGACCAGGACTCTACCAGGCTGCTCTCTGTCTGCCAGGGGCCAGACCCGCCACTGTCTCCCTGGCTCAGCTGCAGCGTGGCAAGGCCCAGCCAATCAGGCTTCTGCTCTCCAGACAGGGAACTGACCTCACCACTGTCATCCCCTCTGGACACTGCTGGGACCTTGCCCTCCAGACTGAAAACCGGCCACTAGAGAGACACAACAGACAACCAACCATTAACATGAAAACATAAAATCAACAATAAATTAATCAACTGTAGTGAGTTGAATATAAAACCTTTATAACTACTTAATAGTTGCTAGAACGATTGTGTGTTTTAATGACACAGAATCTCATAGGGTCTGTTTCTGCTCTCTTGCCAACTACTTATGGAATTGTTTGGCTTGAAAATGGCAGCAATAGAGTTGGCAAGAGCACAAACCGATTTGGGACTAGGCTATCTCATAGCTGTGGTCCCTGGAAAAGGTTAACCAACATATTAGAAGATGTCCTTCAGTGACGTGGACCGATCAAGTTCTGTGTGGAAAAAGTAGCACCCTCTGTTCCGTGTTGCAGCATTCTTTTCTATGTATAGCCTGGCCCTCACATGTCTGACTATGTATAAGCCCTACATATGTATTTCCATTTCAGCCAGGAGCGGAAGCTATTCCAGAGATTTCACATGACGTGACGTGTGGTCGAGGGTGGGGATATAGAGGAGAAGGGATTTTTACAAACCCAGCATGAATGGAGTACTGCAGTTGTGTCATTGAAAATGTCTCACACAGGAAAACAGAGGACACAACGCATTGCACTTGCACAAAACATTAGAGGTCGAAAAATACAGTGCATTCAGAAAGTATTCAGACCCCTTGACTTTTTCCACATTTTGTAATGTTACAATCTTATTCTAAAATTGATTCAATTGCTTTACCCCCTCATCAATCTACACACAATACTCCATAATAAGCAAACACAGATTTTTTAGAAATGTTTGCTAATTTATATAAAATAAAATAAACTGAAATATCACATTTACATAAGTATTCAGACCCTTTACTCAGTACTTTGTTGAAGCACCTTTGGCAGCAATTACAGCCTCAAGTCTTCTTGGGTATGACGCTACAAGCTTGGCACACCTGTATTTGGGGAGTTTCTCCCATTCTTCTCTGCAGATCCTCTCAAGCTCTGTCAGGATGGATGGGAAGCGTCACTGCACAGCTATTTTCAGGTCTCCAGAGATGTTCGATCAGGTTCAAGTCCAGTCTCTGGCTGGGCCACTTAAGGACATTCAGAGACTTGTCCCAAAGCCACTCCTGCGTTGTCTTGGCTGTGTGATTATGGTCGTTGTCCTGTTGGAAGGTGAACCTTCGCCCCAGTCTGAGCACTCTGGAGCAGGTTTTCATCAAGGATCTCGCGGTACTTTGCTCCGTTCATCTTTTTATCGATCCTGACTAGTCTCCCAGTCCCTGCTGCTGAAAAACATCCCCACAGCATGATTCTGCCACCACCATGCTTCACTGTAGAGACGGTACCAGGTTTTCTCCAGACGTGACGCTTGGTATTCAGGCCAAAGAGTTCAATCTTGGTGTCATCAGACTAGAGAATCTTGTTTCTCGTGGTCTGAGAGTGTTTATGTGCCTTTTGGCAAACTCCAAGTGGGATGTCATGTGCCTTTTACTGAGGAGGGACTTCTGTCTGGCCACTCTACCATAAAGGCCTGATTGGTAGAGTGCTGCAGAGATGGCTATCCTTCTGGAAGATTCTCCCATCTCCACAGAGGAAGTCTAGAGCTCTCTCAGAGTGACCATCGGATTCTTGGGCACCTTCCTGACCAAGGCCCTTCTCCCCAGATTGCTCAGTTTGGCTGTGCGGCTAGCTCTAGGAAGAGTCTTGGTGATTCCAAACTTCTTCCATTTAAGAATGATGGAGGCCACTGTGTTTTTGGGGACCTTCAATGCTGCAGATTTGTTTTGGTACCCTTCCCCAGATCTGTGCCTCGACATAATCCTGTCTCGGAGCTCTACGGACAATTCCTTCGACCTCATGGCTTGGTTTTTGCTCTGACATGCACTGACAACTGTGTGACATTATATAGACAGATGTGTGCATTTCCAAATCATGTCCAATCAATTGAATTTACTACAGGTGGACTCCAAACAAGTTGTAGAAACATATCAAGGATGATCAATGGAAATAGGATGCACCTAAACTGAAAATTCAAGTCTTATATTGAAGGGTCTGAATACTTAAGGTAAATAAGGTATTTGTCATTATGAGGTATTGTGTATAGAATGTTTTTAAATTCCATTTTAGAAAAAGGCTGTAACGTAACAAAATTTGTAAAAAGTCAAGGGGTCTGAATACTTTTCGAGGGCACTGTATTCCCCCAACACCCACTCCTCACCCTCTTATTGTCCCCTTGTCTTTCAGTCCATCATTTCCATTTAAATGCCACCTGTATGTAATTGTTCATTCCTTGTATATTGAAGATTGAATACATCTGTCCTTCACTGAGTGACCCTGATTAATCATTATGGATGCATGTAAATCTCATCCCAGGCACAGAGTCAAAACACTGAGATCAAGTCAGAGCTGTTTATTACATAATGAAAAAGCATAGAACCACAGTGGCAGAGGACATAGAGGTCACCTTTATCCATGTTTACGATAAATATTTCCTGATTTGATCAACATTGAATGATCAAACAGCTCATGCACTTGTGCCGTGCTACTTGTGTTCCTCTGCACGGTTACAGAACGCATTGTGTGTTTGTCCTGAGATGGACTGTCTCTGAGAGGCACATCAGCAGAGACCGTGGATTAAATATCTGTTGGCTAAAGCTGAGTGTAAGCTGTAAGCATGCCGAGAAAGCTGCCCTCTCTCTAACATCGAGGCCTGCCAGGTGTATGTTACTAGGCATTTTGGCACAAGGGGAACCAGTGACATGGTGATCACACTCTCCCTGCAAGGCACAGAGCAGACCTATAGGCAGATATCCACAAACGTGTTTATGTGGAAGGTTATTGTACAGTACCTGTTCTAAAGCATATTAATTGCTAAATCTGTCCAATAAGACTCATTCACTCTTTGATTTATAGGTTTCCAATGATCCACCCCTGACAATGGCTTTTAACCCCCACAGAGTTTAATTAAAACAAATCCCTATAATGTGGAGTCCCACTCCTTTCCAGACCTGGGTTCAATTACTATTTGAAATCTTTCAGATACATTTAGTGTTTGGTCTTGTCTGTCTGGAGTGCTAAATGGACGAGGTTTGCACGTTTGCGACTATTCTATTGGCTCCATTGCGCCAGGAAACTTCGATCAAACCCAGATAAAGTATTTGCAATGATTTCAAATAGTATTTGAACCCAGGTTTGTTCTCTTCCCCATAGTATCAGATACCCATGGTACTGATGTCAGAGACTCATGGTCATGATATCAGAGCCCCAGAGATAAAAGGTCAGTCTGAATGTCAGACAGAGGAAACGAGACATTCTCAGCCCCTCGTGAACCATCTGATGATCTTATCCGATTGGATTTCTAGAAACAGACACATGACAACAGACACACACACGCATGTGCACACACAAACATATACACAGGGACGTACGGACACAGACACACACACTCGAGGAAAGGCCGCACAGAAGCTAGTATTTTCTGATGTCAATGACAAGTTAGCTGGACACAAGACTTCGAACATAGTCCTGCCCCTGTTGATTTAATCAGTTACTCATGACAACCACCAAACAACACCCGGAGAAACAGACTTCTTTACGTTGACAGGTGGTACACAAGGTTAAAACCTCTTGGAGTTGTGCCCTTCATAACATCAAAGAGCTCCATGATGGCTGATATAAATGGCTTTTATATTGGTTTAACAAAGCAAGCTTTTACAAGGCCCTCTCCCCTCAACTACATATATTACTACTACTTGTGTGTACTATT